>NC_046665.1:107984528-108006981 GCF_010883055.1 Belonocnema kinseyi | reverse complement strand
ACGTCGGCAAACAATTCGTAGTAGTTTTTTACACGAGTGAAACCCGAAATATCTCTTTTTATCAAAATGAATCATCGTGAAAGCATAAAATCTATTATCAAGAAAAATTGTATCACAACAAAAAAATTAATAAGACACTTCAATTGAGTTGAAACATATTTTCTGAATTATTAACTGCGCAACTTTATTAATATTTGAACTTTTACCGCAGAAGATGAATTTTCAATTATATGTTTGCATTTTTATTTAAGAAAGATGAAGTTTATATTAAAACAGATGAATTTTTTTAACGAGGATGAATTTGCGAAAAATTTTTGAATGTTCAAGCAAAAAGTTTCACTTTTCATTCAAAAAGATAAATTAAAAAAAATGGTTAAATTACTAACCAAAAAAGAATTCATTTGAATTTTTATTATTAAAATATGATCTGTAAATAGCAACAAAATTTTGTACAAAGTATTTGAATTTTCAAGGAAAAAGTATGATTTTTTAACAAAACTGTTGAATTTTGAGCCCAACAATTGCTTTTTTATTTTCTTGGATCAAATTTTAGTGGCCTTTTCAAAAACAAAATATGATTTTTGAACAAAAAGTAAATTTTCTACAACATACTTGAAGTTTTAACGAGAAACAGCGACTTTTTAACAAAACTCTTGTATTTTCAACTAAACAATTCTATTTTTTGTAATAAAGATTAAATTTCTGCTGACATTTCTAACATTTTTACTAAAACAGATACATTTTTCAACGAAAAGACAAATTCAAACAAAAATAGTTTTTTGTATTTGAAAAAAGAGTTGACTTTAAAATAACAAAATATTAATTTTTAGCAAGTAAATTTTTTCACGAATTAGTTGAAATTTTTAATAAACAAAGATAACCTTTAAAAAAATTGTATAATTTTCAAGTAGTCAGTGACATTTTTATCCAAAAATAGTTCAATTTCAACTAACCAGGATAAATTTTTTATATTAATAAGACAAATTGAAGAAAAAATTTTAATTATCAACCAAAAACATTTCAGATGACTTTTCAACACCAATATATTATTTTCATACAAAGATTAAATTCTCTATGGAAAAGGATGATTTAAAAAAAAACTATTGAATTTTCAATAAAAAAGGATTACCTTTTGAACACGAAAAACAAATTAAAAAAAAAACGGTTTTATTTTCATCTGCGAAAAAATAGTTGACTTTTCAATGAGAAAATATTAATTTCGAGCAACAAGTAAATTTTCTATGAAATAGTTGAATTTTCAATAAAACAGTCGAATTTTTCAATAAAAAAGGATGACTTCGAAAATTCTTGATTTTTCTAACAAACTGTTTCATTTTTATTCAACAAAGATTCAATTTCTACTCAAATATATGGAGTTTCAAAATATAAAAGACAAGTTTGCAAAAAAATAGTTTGAATGTCAACAAACAAGATTTCAATTGACTTTTTAACAGCAAAATATTATTTTTAGACAAAAAGTAAATTTTTCACAAAATAGTTGAATTTTAAAGTAAAAAGCACGATTTTTAAACAAAAGGCGTTAAATTTTTAACCACAAAGTTCCATTTTCATCGAAATAAGATTAAATTTCCACTAAAGCAGACAATTTTTTTCTAACAAAAAGAAAAAATTAAAAAAAAATGAATATATCAAATTAAAAAAACTAATTAAAGAAAAATTGAATTAGAAAACAAAAGTTATTGAATTTCAGACAAATAATCAAATCTATACCTGAAAATTTCTAACGAAAAATGAGGATTTTTTAACAAAACTTTTGAAATTTTTAGCCAAACAGTTCCATTTTATCTAAGAAAGATGAAATTTCTATTAAAATAGATTAATTTTGTTAAACAAAAAGACACATTTTTTTAACAGAATTTTCAATTTTCATTTAAAAAAAAAAAAGTTGACTTTTTAGTTCCAAAATATGAATTTTAAACGAAAAAGTATGATTCTAAAACAACATTTTTAAACTATCAAACAAACATTTGTGTTTTTATTTAAGAATATTTAGGAATTTCAGTTTACTTTTTATTTCTACTAAAACGTATTTATTTTTTTAAATAAAAGACAGTTGAATTTTCAGTATCGAAATATAAATTTGAAACAAGTAAATTCTCTGCAAAATAATTGAATTTTCAACCAAAAAGGATGATTTTTTTTAATGAAGAGACAAACTTTCAAACAAATTATTGCATTTTTATTCACAGAGAAAAAGAGTTGAATTACTAAGAAAAATCTAATAAAAACAGTTGACTTTTTTCAAAAACAACAAGCAGTATTATTACAAAATAGTTGCATTTTTATCCTAAAAAGGTTTAAGTTGACTTTTCAAAACAAAATATGATATTTAATAAAAAATTAAATTTTCTTCAAAAAATTACAATTTTTAACGTGAAAGGATGACTTTATAACACAAATGTTGAATTATAATCAAACAGTTGCTTTTTTATTTAAAAAAGATTGAATTTTTACTAAAATAGATGTATTTTTTAAATAAAAAAGACAAATTTAAAAAAAATAAGAAGTAACTTCTTCGAAAAATGGTAAAATTTGCAAGTAGTCAGTGTTATTTTTATCCAAAAAAGATTCAATTGATACTAAAATAGATAAATTTTTTGATTAAAAAGACGAATTTTTCAACAAATAGTGTAATTATCAACCAAAAAAGATTTCATCTGACTTTCAATAGCAATATTTTATTTTTAGACAAAAAGTAAATTTTCAAAAAAAAAAAAGTTTGGCTTTTCAATAACAAAATATTAATTTGGAATAACACGTAAATTTTCTACAAAATACTTGAATTTCAACAAAATAGTTGAATTTCAATGGAAATCGATGACTTTTCAAAATTCTTAAATTTTTAACCATTTAGTGGCATTTTTATCAAAGAAAGATTAAATTTCTACTAAAATAAATTAATTGAAAAAATTGAAAAGACAATTAAAAATAAGTTGAATTGTTTACAAAATATCTGAATTTTCAACGAAAAAGGACGATTCTAAAACAAAATTGTAAAAATATAGTTTGAACAAAAAAATGATGTATTTGGATCTAAGAAATTTCTTCAAAATCACTATCAAAGTGTTGTTATAATGTCATCATTAGAAATCGCGTCAGAAGTGATTATCGGGATTTTATTGGGAAAGAATAAAGAGTACGTTAAACCCGACTAACTATTGTGTCCCTTTGTCTTATCTAGATATCAAATATCAGATAATTATACAAAATAATTACACACCTATGGACCAATATATCAGGATAATGGCTCATAATTGTGTTCCATGCTCGGGTTGATCTTTAGGTATTAATAGTATTAGAAGCGCTACAAGCGAGTAGAATTGAGTCCCGTGGGTGGCAAAAGAGTAAAGAGTAAAGAGTTTCAAGAGTGGTGTGGAAGTCTCGCCTCGGCAGGTACGCCCAGTGAGTCGAGTCGAGTCGAGTCAGGCAGGATAGCAGTGAACTACAAGGCTAGAGAAAAACTCTTTGATCCGAGGCTCGTCTTCTCTTTCGCGTTCCAATTCTCACGTATGTCTTCGGCTCATACACTCATTATTATGCTCGCGGAGGAATTCCGTTCCGTCACTATCTCACCGAGATAATGTCCTCTGTCCTCCCTTTTCCCAAAGAAAAACACACTCGTCTTTACAATAATAATAATAACAGTTCATTCGATTCGATTGGATAATTACTTTACATAATCGCACTCGATAATCTCCTCCTGTCATGAATCAGCTCTATTTTTTTATGCAAATGGCTGCTTTTTTTTATCTTAGTTATCTCCTTGGAAAGTCAAATTGCAGTAGAATTGATATATTTTTTTTAATGAGTCAGAATCTAGGGCTTTACTTGGCTGATTTTACTTGAAAGAAGCAAGTATTTTCTTTTCAGAAGGAACCGATTTTCTGGAATCAAGAAAATAATAGAATCAGGAAAACTATTTGAATCAGGAATATATTTTCTCTAAGCAAAAAACTATTGAGTTATTTTCTTCCATGATATTCATTTGCGTGGATTTTAATAAAATATTTTATTGCGTCGATAAGTTTTTGGTGGTAAGAATTAAAAATTTTTAAATAGATTTAAATAAAGTGTTTTTAATTTTGAAATAATTATGCAAGACTTAAAAGTCAGTTCATTCCTAAAATTATTAAAAGGTTATAAATGTACTGTGTCCATTACTTTTTTCGCTGATTATTTGTATGTATTGTTCTACTTAAAATTAAACCATTTCGAATTTTTTTAAACGTGAAACATTTTTTTAAATCGGAAAATGACCACCCTCAAATTATTTTCGTGTATTCGGCTAGATTAATTTTGCTTACACACAATTTCCGTGTTCGATAATAGCAGTTTCAAATTACAAAAATGGCAAAATTCATAAAAGTTAAATAAAAAACAAATAGTTTTGAAAGTATAAAATGATCATGTGTTACACTAATATAAACTAAATAAGTTTTAGGCAACAGATTTTTTAACTTTAGAAAAAAAAGTTAATCTAGCTGAATTCAAAAAATTAATTTTTTCTTAATGAAAAACAAATTCCTTTATCAGGCAGAATTTTTTAAAATAATTTTCAATTTTATATTCTTACTTGCTATTTGAAATAGTTAATATCTTGTTTAATACTTTTGTGTTATTAACTGGCAATGCAATGCCTCCCGTGTACTGTGGTACAATGTGTGTACAATGCAATGCTGTCCCGTGTAATGTTGCTATTTTAAATAATTTAGTATAGATTTAGGTTCTTTTAGATAAAGTTAACAACATTAGGTTTTTCAGTCAATGAATTCAATGATACAATAATTATACAATTATTACATTTTTTAATGATTTAAAAAAATTGAATGCATTTTTAAAGCAAAATATTTGAGAAAAAAATAATTCAATAGCATTTTTAAAAATTTGGTTAAAAATTCATTTCATTTTATAAAAAAAACTGTGCATTTTACAAGGTTTTTAAAAATCAGAGAATATGTATTTGTCACTGGGGTTATTAAAGCGTTTTTCAACTAAAGACCTGTTTATTTTTTTTATATGCTTTAGATAGTTTTTAAGCCGATTTAATTTTTAAAGAAAAAATCTGCCCGCTTCATGGGTACATTCTCATTGCGCGCTACGCTCGCGGCTCACTTCTATCGCAAGTTTGAGCGCGCCTAGGGCGCGCGACGGTTGATTTTCGCGCTTTGCGCTCGATAATAGGTTGCCTCGCGCTTCACGCTCGAACATAATTAAACTACTTCATTGAGTATAGTCAAAGATTAAGTTTCTCAAAGCTCTGCAGGCTTTGAGGTACACATTCTCATCGTGCCACTCGCGCTGCGGGCTCGATTTACGACAGACATTTGTAAACAGGGTTGGATTTTTTTCTCTTAACTTTCGTCGTTTTTCCAAACATTTTTTTTTTCAGCGTTATTTTTCACGAATCAAACAAAAAGTACGCATTCTATCAAGAAGTGATTCTTAACGAAATTGTAGATCTTTTTTGGGATAACAATTTTTGTTAATTCATCTTTTTCCGTATCCTACGTAGTTTGTCCACAAAATGGAATTTTTTATTTTCCATTATTTTTTGTGCAATCAAAATTTGAATTTTCGGTTTTTGAAGAAAATCCAAAAATTGGTTATGATAATCTTGTAGGGCTTTCAAAAAGAAATGTTTTTCTTCTCTTGATTTTTTTTCATATCGTGCGATTTTCGGCTTCAAATTTTGATTCTCGTTTAATTAAAAAAATGTTGCAAACGCTATAACTCTGAGAATTTTCTTTTTATCGGAAAAAGTAATTAGGATAAATAGTTTGTTCTTTTTAATACTATAAATATCCGTACATAGAATTTTCAAATTCAGAAAAAAGTTGTCTCAAAGATTTTCAAAATGCGCTCACTTTTTGAATTTTCATCAAAAATGGCTTGTTCACGGACAAGTTCTTTCTTTTAGGACCTAAAAAAGTGTGCGAAAGATGAATTTAATTCGTTCATTTTTTCGAGAGTTATCGTGTTTACGGACGGTCGGACGGACGGACAGACAGACAGACACCATCGTGAAAACCTGATTTTCGGATTCAGGTTGTCTTGAAACGTGGAGATCCGTTGAAAAAGTGTGATGTCAAATTTCCGACAATTCTAATACTTTCTCAATCATAAATGATGAGAATGTAAAAAGTATTGTTTCAGGAAAGCAATTCCATATTCAAATCTTTGCGTTTTAAATATTTAAAAGCAACAAGTATTAAATGCTTGCCACATAAGTGAAACTTACTTCGCTTTTTCACATATTTTAAATTATTGTTTAAGAAATTCCTAACATTTTGATTATTGCGGTTATTATTTCTGATTGTCATTTCCTTGGTGTGTACCCTTACATATTCTCTTCTCATTCTCTCCTTTTCTAACTTTCTCCTCTGTTGCTATTAGAAAAATCGTGAAATAGTTTTTACATTACTCTTTCAAATCTTTTATTTTTCTCCTCTTTTTTTATCGCAAATTTTAGCGTAAGGCTTCCATGAATTCCTCGAATTCCGTAAGTTCCGTGAATTTAATAAATTCCGTGAATTCCATACATTGAGTGCATTCCTTCAATTCTATGGATTTCGTAAATTCCGCGAAATTCACGAATTCCAGGAATGGCCGGCGTCATATATATTCCATCAATTGCTTTAAGGTCGTAAATTCCCCGAATTCTCTAAGTTCCATTAATTTCGTGAATTCTACAAATTCACCGAATCCCGCACATTCAATAAATTCTGTGAATTTCGAGACTTCCGTGAATTTAATAAATTCTGTGAATTTCGAGAATTCCGTGAATCCCACGAAGTTTATAAACTCCTTGCATTTCGTTATTTCCGTGAATTCCATAAACTTGGTGAATCCCTTCATTTCTATGAACTCTGCGAATTCCGCGACTTCCTTAAATTTAATGATTTACGTGAATTTCTTGAATTCCGTGAATTCCTTTAACCCCGTGAATTATATGAATTCCTTGAATGACATAAATTCCTTTAATTCCATGAATTCCATTAATTCCGTGAATTCTCTCATTTCCGTGAACTTCCTCAATTCCGTGAATTCCATGCATCAAGCGAATTTTATTTATTGCGTGAATTTCATGAATTACGTGGCTTTCGCGAATTCAATGATTTCCGTGAATTTCGTAAATTCTTTGAATCCCGTGAATTCAATAAATTCCTCAAATTCCATGAGTTCTGAAAATTCCATGAATTCCTTGATTACCATGAATTGCGTTAATTCCATAAATTCGTGGAATTTCATGCATTCCATGAATTCCGCGAATTCCTTTAGTTTCGTGAATTTAATGATTTTCGTAAATTTAGTGAGTTCTGCAAATCCAGCGAATTCCGTAATTTTAGTTAAATCTTTTAAGTCTATGAATTCATTTAATTCTATGAATTCCTCGAATGCTACGTGTTCCTTTAATTCTGTTAATTCCTTGAATTCCATCAATTCCATCAGTTCCGCTAATTCCATTCATTCCATAAATTCCATGAATTCTGCCAATTCCATATATTTCGTGCATTCCTTCGTTTTTATGAATTCCAGGAACTTCGTGAATTTAATGAATTTCAAGAATTCAATGAATTCCGTGATTTCTTTTAATTACTTGAATTCTTTTAATTCCTTGAATTCTTTTAATTCTTCGAAATCTGTATATTCCTTGAATTCAATGAATTATTTTATTTGATTACATTGTAGGAGCGTTGTAGAATACCAAAAATGTTTAACAGTGATCCTTCATTATTGCTAACACAATTGATTATTTCTCTCCTTATTATGTGTTCTTCCACGTCTCTTTTTCTTTTTTTCTGACTTTCTTCTCTACCCCTTCTAGTAAATCCATAAAATATTTTTTTCATTCTAGAATATCAATATTCTAATTTACGCTCTTACTTTGTCTCCTGTCTTTAGTTAGTACCTTCCAAACCTCTTCTTCCGGACTAGCCTTCTACGGCTCTTACTCGAACCTTTTATTTTGCTCCTCTTTTTTTATCGAAGATTTTAGAATCAGTCTCCATTTTCTTCTGTATTCTTTTTTACCATTATTCTTTTTGTCTTTATTTTCGTATCTCCTTTCTAACTTTCTTCTTCTTCTCTACATTCCTCATCCCACCCAGTACTATATTTCGAGTCTCATATACATGAGGGGCCTCTCCATATTTCATTATTCCTAACAGAATTTATAATTTCTTGCTTTGTATTATACTCTTCCACTTCTCTATTCATTTTCTCCTAATTTTCTTCTGTACCACTTCTAGTCAATCTGTAACATATTTTTTATATTCTACTATCTCAATATCCTGGTTCACTCTTCTATTCTTTATTTTATCTCTATTTAGTTCCTTCGAGACCTTTTATTATCTCCTTTTGCGATAGTCTTCTTTTCTCCTACATTCTTCTCCGCTATTTTTTTGTTCGCTTTATATTCGTATTTCTTGCCTAACTTTCTTCTTCTACCCTCTAAATTCCTCATCCCACCCACTTCTATATTTCGAGTCTCATATATGTGAGTGGCCTTTCCATCTTTCATTACTTCTAACACGATTTACTATTTCTTCCTTTGTATTGTACTCTTCCACGTATCTTTTTCTTTTTTTCTCTACTCCTTCTAGTTAATCTATAAAATGTTTCTTAAACCTGTTAACCCTTGAGAAAGTCAAATTACACTAGAACTTTGACTACAAAATTCTTGCTGTCCATTAGCACGCCTATTAAGTCTTTCAAATAACCCCCATTCCCTAACAGAGTCCCTTCTCTGCCCTCTTCTCTCCTATCCTATCCTCTCATACCCGATTCGCTTTTACCCTGCCTGATCATATCCTGTCCAATGACATCTTATCACTCCCTCCCTCCTCTATTGTTTTCAAACCCCCCAATACTTTCCTTATTTTCCTTCCTCTTCCCACTTCTCTTCTTCCACCAATAAATTAATTTCTAAATCCATTTTTATAAATTTAATTCGTTCAACAAATTTATTCATGTACTCCTATTCTTATAAACGATTTACTTCTTCTGATTTAAAGATATTCTGAAGGATCGCAATAGTTTCACAAATATTTCAAAGGATTTGATGGAATTCCAAGTGATTTTTAGTGACTTTAAAGGATTTGAAGAAGCCCTTGAGGATTTTTAACGATTTCTAAACTTTTTATAGGATTTTATAGAATTGTAAACGCTGATTAGGGACGTGAAGTTATCTAAAAAGATTCCAAAGGATTTAAGGGAATTGCTTAAGATTTCAAAGGAATTTACAAAGTTTCAAGGGAATCTCAAGAGGCATAAAACATTTTTTCTATTGCACTATCTTAATATCCTGATTAACTATTTACCTTCTTTCTCTCTCTCTCTCTCTCTCTCTACATTCATTACCTTCAAAATCTCTTATATTGTACAAGCTTTCTACGCGTCATCCACAAGAAAGTTATTTCCCTTCTCTTCTTTTAACCTTGATTTTTCTCCTATATTCTTCTTCACTACTTTTCCTTTTTTTCTACATTTTCCCAATTCCCTTCTCACCTTCTTCTTATCTTCACATTTCTAATCCTATTCACTTCTTCTAATACTTTCTTCATTTATCATATCATTAATTCCATTTTTCGTTTACATGTCCTGCTTCTATTTTAATATTACGTATATTTTCCTCAAATTGTTCTTTTCCTCATAATGACCAACCCCCTCTTCCTGTTCTCTTTAACTTCACTTCCTTCGCATCCTTATTCGTATTACTCAATGATTTTATTCTCTCCCTATTTAGTAGCCTGTCTTTGGACTTCCTCCCTTGCTCTCCTCTCCATTTCCTTGCTTCTCTATCTTCCCTTCTCACATTGTAATCTCCTTCTATTTAAAGCCGAATCTCTTCTTTAGTTTCTTCTCTTAGTTTTCTTATCTCCACTGATTTTTTTTATATCATCGTTTACATACAACCTCACTATCTATCACACCTCTCCTACCACCATGGAGAAAAAAGAATATTAACTCTTGGTTTTCTTCATTTATCTACTCCCTACCCTTCATTTCTATACGTTGCGTTGTAACTCTTATTACCAGTCCTTCCATTGATCTACTCAGATTACTCTTCCTATTTTAATTTTTAACTGGCCATCTTTAACCTCTTGATAAAATTTCCCTTACTCTTTCCCTTCCCTTCTTATCTAGCCTCTACCATTACTACCTCATCCTATTGTTTCAAATTTCTTATAAATTACCTATCTCTTGTTTCGGTCATTTTCAGAGAGACGCACGACAGAGTTAATGTCGCAGAGTAATTTTAATGTCAGAAGAGTAGATAGAGGAAGACGAAAATGGGCAGAAGAGCAAGAAAGGAAATCTAAAGGCAGAATACTAAATGAGGAGATTAAATTTTAGATGAATAACGGAGGAATAACACTCAGGAAGAGGAAAGGGCAGGGTTATTAATTATGTGATATTGGAGGACACGATAAGAAAGGTCAAGAAACTAGAGGTAGATTATGTAGATTTGATTTACTTCACCGTATCAATGACATTTGAGGGAGGCAAGAATAATAGGAAAATGGTTCTAAAGATAGTCAAGGTGAAGAGATCAGAAAAAGGGAGTTGGTCAATAGAAGGAAAAGAAAATTTAAGAAGAAGGTTAGCAATTCGAAAATAGGAAGGAAAAAGAATGAAAAGGTGGAACTAATGAAATAATTATTAATAAAATAATATCATAGAAATAACTTTAAAAAATACAATGAGTATTTGGAAGCACAGAAAATGAAGTTAGTAATAAAGGAGGTAGAAGTGGATGAATTTTGGAAAGTAAATGAAAGCAGAAGGAAGTGGACAAGGAATTAATAATATGGAAAAAAATAATAATGGACCAAAATGTATGAGCAGAAGTAGGAGTGCAGTGAACGGAGATATATAATAAAAAAGAGGAAAAAATTAAAAGGTTTGAAGAAGAAGCGGAGAAGTCTAGGACGAAAAAATATTAAACTAAAATGAGATAGAAACGGTGATGATAAAGATGGAGATAAAAGAGGTTTTAATAGAGTATTGGTAATTTTTAGAGACGAAGAGCAGGGTAAAGGTAGCAGAGCTAGTGAAATATTTCCGGTTGGTGAGAGGCGTAAAAAAAGTGTTTGATCTGAACCTACTTTCATTTAATATATTATCCTGAGTTTTCGAAGAAGAAATGAAGAAAAAAAGACGGGGAGGAATTAGGATAAGAAAAGGAAATGTATAACTTCCAGCGGACAACATAATATTAGTGGTAAGAATTTAAGTGATGGTGGGTTTAATTACATAATTGATACTTAAATGTGTAAAAGTAGAATCTACATGAAAAAAGACAAAGATAGGAGGTTTAGTTAACAAAGTATAAGAAAAGAAGAATAAAGACAGGTTTAAGGAATAGAAAGAAGTTAGAATAAAATAATTGAAGAGGATGTAATTGTTTTATAACCCCCTAGGTTATGAAGCAAAGATATGGAGATAGAAAGAAAAGGGAGATATTGAGAGAAAAAAAGCACGAAGTGATAAAATTACATAATGGAGGATGAAGAAGAGACTGTATGCTTAAGGGGAAACTGAAGTAGACGAAGTGTAAAGGAGGTAGAAGAGAGGAGAGGAAACGCGATAAAATTAACTAGATAGTTAAAAGAAGATTAAGTGTTCTTGAAAGATAGAGATATAGTAGAGAGGACTGGAGTGGACTGATAAATAAAATAGTACAATAATAGTTAGATAGGAAGTGTATAAAAGAGAAAAGAAAGAGAAAGAAAGCCGGCGAGAGAATAGGGTAAACATTTTTGTGGAGGTAAGGTTGTTTGAGGAGTAGACCAAATCATTGGAGGAAAGTGGAATAAAGAATTGAAATGAAAAAAAAAGTAAAACGGGAGTAATATAAGCCCAAAAGGGAGGCATTAAAAATAAAGAAGAAATCATTGCTTTCTCAGGAGAGTTCGCATTCATCTTTTAGCCTTCATGTCAGCTACTAGGGTGAGATAAAAAAATATAAATAAAACCTGGCTGTGCCAGGACTCGATAGAAGTCACGCGACATATAGGACAAGGAAGTAGAAGTGTTGAGGAGGAAGGAGGGATGGAAGAAGTACTTCTTTGCGCCAATCTTGTTGCTTCGACACGCCATCGGCTAAAAAAGAGCCCCTGCTCTTCTCTGCCAATGGAGCGTCACGCTGGTTGGATTGACCTCTTGGAAGATCGGCGGACATCTGCCCGTCTATCTCGGTTGGGCTGAGCCATGGCTGAGCCACGACTTGACATCTTGACCTGCAAGCGTTTCACGATACATGAAGAGGTCACTGAGTAACGCTGAAGATCGCTACTGAGAAAATCGAATACCCGCCGTTTAACAGGAACGAACACGAACAGCCAATGGATTAATCGCTGAAAGTGTGAATCGACCCGTTTAGGTCTAACTCGTGCAATAACTTGTGAGCATCCATGTGAAACATTCGATCTGATCAGCTTCACTTTCCAATTTTTTCAGCTGCTTTAATTATTCGAAGAACAGAAAAAAACTAAGAAAAAAATTTCTTGCATGTCTTTTTTTAGAGGATTAAATTTTTATTCGGAAAACTTCGCGTCTTTCAAAATACATGTGTTGTCATGGAAAAACAAAACAAACTTTAATCGATATTCGGGTAAAATTTATGCTGTGAAGTTAATTTTTGTCTCAGGTAATTTTTGCCTCGGAATCAAGGTAAATTTTATCCTTCGTTTTTTTCTGTGAGTGTAATATTAACCCTGGTTTCTGAGTAATCTTTACTTAAAAGAAAAATTACTTTTACGTGCTGAAAAAACATAATTTATCGATATTAGCAGATTATTTTACTTATTGACAAAACAAAAATAAAATGAAAGAATGTACTTTAATTTTAGGCAGAACTTTTTGTATCCTCTTCAAAGATTTAGTCCTAAAACAAAAGTGGACTCGTGGTTCATTTTATAAAATAATATACCATTATGATGGAGCTTGGGGCTTAAAAATAAAAATTATAATAGTATAGCCATGGGGGCGGGGGGTATAAGTGAAAAAACGTTACAGACTTAAAACACTTTAAAAATAAACCAAATAAAAAAATTTAAATACATTTTTGGGTAGAAGTTCTTTTTTATTAAAAGGCTGCTATTATATTTTTTGTTCAGAATTTATCTCGTTTATTTAAAAATTCTATTATTTTCTATTATTCAGTTCAAATAAAATTATTTTGTTGAAAATGACCTCATATTGTTAAAAAATCACAAAAGATGCATTTTCAACTAAACAGTTGAATTTTCAAGTAATGAAAATAAATTTTTAATCAAACATGGAACAGGTAAATTTTCACTAAAAAAACTAATTTTTTCAACAAACAAATCGAATTCTTAACTAGTTTAATTCGACTGAAACAGGCGATTTTTTAACAAAATAATTCAATCCTTTAACAAAACGTATGTAGTTTGAACGAAAAAATTATTTTTTAACAAAAACAGTTTAAGTTTTATCACATTGTGAAATTTTTAACAAAACAGTTGCATTTTTTACAAAAAAGGGCATTTAAGAACAAATATTAAAATTCTAACTAAAATCATGAATCTTTAACAACAACAAATTAAATTTGAATTAAAAGAAGTTAAATTCAACCAGAAAAGCTAAATATTTAGCAAAATAGTTCAATTTTCAACCAAAGGATAAAATTCCAAGTAAAATGATAAATCTGCACGGAAAAAATTTTTTAGCAGATAGCTCAAAGTTCAAAGGAAGAGTTGAATTTTCGTTCTAAAACTTTATTTTTAATAAGAAAAAAGGATAAAGAAAAAGGATAAAAAAAGGATCACTACAAGAAATGATGAATTATTAACGAAATTCATCCATTTTTAACCAAGTGCTGGAATTTGTAACAGAAAGAGTGTAATTTTTTACTAAACAGTTGAATTTTAATCTAAAAAATTTAATTTTCAACGGAAACTGAAATAATTAAATTCTTTTGGTAAACAATTATTATTTTTCATTCAGAAATTTAAGGAATTTTTATTGAATTATTTGAAAGCATTATTTTCCAACCTAGTTGATTAATTATCTACAAAAAATATCAATTAGAAACAAAATTCATGAATTTTTAACCAAGTACCTGATTTTTCAACTAAACAGATATTATTTATTTAAAATAAAAAAATTGTTTTGAGCAAATAGTGAATCTTACAACCAAAAACATGATAACTAATTTCCAACAAAAAATGGAATATTTAAATTTTCTATTAAAAAATTAATTGGTTACTAAAAAATAAACGAATTTCTAACAAAATTGTTAAATTTTAGTACCAGAAGATGAAATTTCAATCAACATGAATTAATCATAATTTTACTCTGATTGAAAAGTAGACAAAAAGTGAAAAATTTCAGAAAAAACGCAACTCTCTAGTAATAATATAGAAGAAGATAGCTATGAACAATAAGTATTTGTTTAAACAGTTAATTTTGCTGAATTTAATTAAATGTTAACTTACTTAAACTGAAAAAAACAAAGAGTTAGCAATTTCAGAAAACACCGCAATTTGAAGCATCATTCAGATACTTGATCAATAAATATAACAACAAATTTTTTAAACAATTATGATTTTTAAGAATAATCAACTATTACCTCACTCTAATTGAAAATTGGACAAAAAGTAAAAAATGTTTTTAAAAAACAGCAACTTTCTATCTCCATTCTGAAAGAAAATTGCAAAAAACAATAATAAATTGTTTAAAAATGTATGTAAACGTTTGATCGTGAAGTAGTATTTTATATATTAGAAACAACAAAAAAAGACAAATATTTAAAAAATCCAGAAAAGCCGCAACTTGCTACTATAAAGCAACGAGAATAGTATTAACAATATAAATTTGTTAAAATAATTATTTTTCCCAGAATAAATTAAATTCTAACTCACTCTAAATAAAAAGTGGATGAAAAGTAAAACATTTCAGAAAAACCGCAATTTCTAGCATTATTCAAAGACTATATTATTAAAAATAAAGCTGGATTGTTTAAATATTTAAATGTGTTAACATTAATGAACTATTACCTCGATCTAATTGAAAATTTGAACAAAACTGGAAAGTTTTTGAAGAATGTCCGACTTTTTATCTTTATTCCCAGTAAAAAATGCTGATAACAATAATAAATTTTTTTTTAAATTTATTTTAGCATCTGATTATCAGTATAAAGCGATGAGAATATTATTAAAAATATTAATTAATTTAAACAATTTTTTTGCTATGCATTCTTAAATATTAGTTAACTCCAAGTAAAAAGTGGCCAAAAAGTAAAAAATTTCAGAAAGAAACAGAAATTTCTAACATTATTCAAAGATAATATTATCAATAATGATAAATTGTTTAAACTTTTGCATTTTTTAAAATTCATGAACTGTTATCTCAATCTGATTGAAAATTAACAAAAATTGGAAAATGTTTGAAAAAACCGCGACTTTCAATCTTCATTCTGAAGGAGAAAATTACTAAAAACAATAATAAATGATTTAAAAAATTTATTTTAACATAAGATTATCTGTATAAAGTAGTATTTTATATACTAGAAACAACAAAAATGGACAAGTACTTGAAAATTTCAGAAAAAAACCGCAACTTTCTACTGTCAAGAAATGAGAATATTATTAACAATATTAATTTGTTTAAACAATTACTTTTTGCATTCTAGCTTAAATAGCAACTTACTCCAAGTGAAAAGTGGACAAAACGTAAAAAATACCATTAATCAAAAATAATATCATTATCAATAATGATCGATTGTTTAAATATTTCAATTTGTAAACAATCATGAACTTTTACCTCAATCTGATTGAAAATTTAATAATAAGTGGAAAAAGTTTTAAAAAACCAGCGACTTGCTATCTAAATTCTAAGAGAAAATTGCTAAGAACAATAATAATTTTTTAAACAATGTTTGCGAATATCTTATTATTAGTATAAAGTATTATTTTATACATCAAAAATAATTTGCAAAAAAAAACTGCGATAAAATCATAAATTGAGCTAAAAACTCGCAAAAACTGTTTTTTCACTTATGGGATTTTTTAGGACCTTACAAAACAGACTTAATGGGCTGAAATTCAAAAAGTAATAT
The DNA here is from genome assembly GCF_010883055.1 of Belonocnema kinseyi. Classification (NCBI taxonomy): domain Eukaryota; kingdom Metazoa; phylum Arthropoda; class Insecta; order Hymenoptera; family Cynipidae; genus Belonocnema; species Belonocnema kinseyi. The sequence goes on along the minus strand of NC_046665.1, from coordinate 107,990,876 downwards.
TTAATTCGTATTCTATAGCTTATTGTGAAGGTAAATGTTGTGTTTCAACTAGGTTCAGCTGATATTGACGATTCTAAATAAGATTTACAAAAACGTATTTTTTTCTTATGGAAAATTGGTGTTAAAATTTATGGGGCTTTAGCCACCTCTAAATTTTTTTTTTAATGGATTTATTTTTGTGTTGATTTGTATAAACTTCTGGGCAATAATCATGTGAATTAAAAAAAAATACCACTCTATACTAAAAAATTCTTTTAAACGCCTGGCGCATTTTAGGCAATTAGAATAAACCAAACATTCTGAATGTTTGAATAATTCAGGTAGTTGGACACCAGATAAATATTTCGACACAAATTGATAATAACAGTCTTGTGAAAACTCCAGCTACTCCATCATTAAATCTTCAAGAAGAAAAACACATTCATTTGGGTAATTTTGAAATGATTAAAATGATTAAAACGAGAAAGTAAATAAATGTATATAAATAAATATAATTAAATTGGCCTCGCAGTAGCAGCAGCAGTAGGAGATTTCTCTCGGCGACGACAAGTAGTCCATAAGAGTAGACACCATATATAATAGAATAGTGTAGTGGACCAGAGCACAAAGCGTAAGAGATAGAGTGAAATAAAATAAAATAAAATAGAATAGAATAGAGGCAATGGGATCTATAGGTTGCCTTGCATGGCTTACGGTGGTGCGGCGCAATGCATATAAGCAGCGTTGCATTGTCGTGTGGCTGCAAGGCGTGGCACGGGGAAGCACTGATAGGCCTGCCGCGATACCGCCAAGAGTTAGTACTTGCTCCTTAGCGCAGCTTAGCTTCGCTCCTTTCCTCGCTCATCTAGTCCTCGCTCCCTCTCTACTCTCTCGCTCTCTCCCTTTCTCGTTTCCTCATACTCTGTCCTACAACCAGCTATGGTAAATTACCATAAGCTACCCAAAATTCAACTGGAAACATTTTTATAAATTATCGAAAATTTATGAAATTTTTGGTAATTTATGATTATATTACAGGCACTTTATGGTAACTTACCATAAATAGCCCAAAATTTAATTTAAAAATGTCCCGCATAAACTTTTTGTTTACAAAATCTTAGGTTTCTTCTCATTCATTATTTTGTTTTAAGAAAAGTCGGTACTTTAGTCGTCTAAATAGAACTGAATCCTAATTAGTCCAAACAGGCAAAAATGTCTGTTTGAACTCGCAAACAGTTTTATAAGAAATTGAGGATGAAACAATTATTAAAATATGGTCCGGTATTTTTACTAGTAAAGCCCCACATACATTTTTTGTTTACAAAATCTTAGGTTTATTCTTATTCATTAATTTTTGTTAAAGAAAGTTGATACTTCATGCATTTAAAATCCTAATGAGAGTCTTAGCAGGCAAAAAAGTCTGTTTGAACTCGTCAGTGTTATATAAAAAGTTTAGAAAGAAACAACTCGTCAAAATTCTGCAACAAAATTCTTAGGCTAATTCTAATTTATTATCCTTCTTTGGACCTCGTTATTACTTTAGGCATCTAAAAGAAATTTAAACCTAATGAGAGTCCAAACAAAAAAAAACCTATTTGAACTCGCAAATTTTTTTTCCCATTTGATGAGGAAACAACTCGTAAAAATACGGTCGGGTATTTTCATTAGTAAAGTCCCACATAAATTTTTGGTTTGCAAAATCTTAGCTTTATTATAATTTATTATTTTGTGTTAATGAAAGTTGATACATTAAGCATTTAACATCCTAATGACAGTCTTAACAGGCAAAGAAGTCTGTTTGAATCCGCAAAATTGGTATAAAAGTAAGAAAGAAGCAACTCGTAATAATGCTGTCCGGTATTCTTAACTCTAAAGTCCCACTTCATTTTTTTTCAAAATTAAGATTTATTCTAATATATTATCTTGCTTCAAGACGCGTTGGTACTCGCAAATGTTTTATAAAAAGTTAAGAAATAAACAACTTGTCAAAATTCTGTCTGGTATTCTTACTAGTAAAGCTCCATTTGATTTTTTGTTGCAAAATTTATGATAATTCTAATTTATTACCTTGCTTTAAAGAAAGTGGGTACTTTAGTCATCTAAATGAAGCTAAATTCTAATGGAGTCTAAACCGACAAAAAAGCCTGTTTAAATTTTCAAATTCTTTTTTGAAGTTGATAAATAAAAATTTTGTGAAAATACGGTACGATATTTTCACCAGTAAAGTCCCACATAAATTTTTGTTTTACAAAATCTTAGGTTCATTCTTATTCACTATTTTGATCTAAGAAAAATTTATACTTTAGGCATCTAAATGAAGCTTAATCCTAATTAGAGTCCAAAAAGGCATATTAATGGAAGTCCTCACATAAAAAACCAGTCTACTTGAACTAGCTAAATTTTTATAAAAGTTAAGAAAGAAACTCGTAAAAACGCTGTCTGGTATTATTACGAGTAAAGTCGCTCTTATTTTTTTTCAAAAATTTAGGTTTATCCTAGTTAATTATGTTGCTCCACGGAATCTTAGTACTTCAGCAATCTAAATGAAACCTAATCCTACTGAGAGTCCAAACATACAAAAAATCCTGTTTGAACTAGCAATATTTTTTTTTTAAGTTAAGGAAGAAACATCTCTTGAAAATACGGTCGGTTATTTTTACTAGCAAGTGCCACTTAAAATTTGTTTTTTGTGTACAAAATTTATATTTATTCTCATTCATTATCTTGCTTCAAGGAATCTTGGTACTTTCGGCATCTAAAAGAAATTTAATCCTAATGAGAGTCCGAGCAAACAAAAAAGCCTGTTTGAACTCGATTGTTTTTTAAATTAAGGAAGAAACATCACGTAAGAATACGGTCAGGTATTTTTACTAGCAAGTCCCACTTAAATGTTCTTTTTTGTATGCTAAATTTATATTTATTCTAATTCATTACCTTGTTCTAAAAAATCTTGGTGCTTTAGCCATCTTAATGAAGGTTAATCCTAATGAGAGTCCAAACAGACCAAAAATCCTGTTCGAACTCGCAATTTTTTTTAAGTTGAGAAAGAAACATCTCTTAAAAATGCTTGGTACTTTAAGCATCTAAATAAAACTTAATCCTATTGATAGTACAAACAGGCCAAAAAACCTGTTTGAACTTGCAAATTTTTTTTACGGTTGAGAAAGAAACATTTCATGAAAATAAGATCCGTTATTTTTACTAGCAAGTCCCATTTCAATTTGATTTTTTGTGTTCAAAATTTAGATTCATTCTAATTCATTATCTTGCTGTAAAGAATCTTGGGGCTTTGAGCATCTTAATGAAACTAAATCCTAATGAGAGTCCGAACAACCAAAAAGCCTGTTTTAACTCTAATTTTTTTTTCAAAATTGAGGAAGAAACATCTAGTAAAAATACGGTCCGTTCTTTTTACTAGCAAGTCCCATTTCAATTTGGTTTTTTGTGTTCAAAATTTAGATTCATTCTAATTAATTATCTTGCTCTAAGGAATCTTGGTACTTTAGCCATCTTAATGAAGGTTAATCCTAATGATAGTCCAAACAGACCAAAAATCCTGTTCGAACTCGCAATTTTTTTTTAAGTTGAGAAAGAAACATCTCTTAAAAATGCTTGGTACTTTAAGCATCTAAATAAAACTTAATCCTATTGACAGTACAAGCAGGCAAAAAACCCTGTTTGAACTTGCAAATTTTTTTTAAGGTTGAGAAAGAAACATTTCATGAAAATAAGATCCGTTATTTTTACTAGCAAGTCCCATTTCAATTTGGTTTTTTGTGTTCAAAATTTAGATTCATTCTAATTCATTATCTTGCTCTAAAGAATCTTGGGGCTTTGAGCATCTTAATAAAACTAAATCCTAATGAGAGTCCGAACAACCAAAAAAGCCTGTTTGAACTCTAATTTTTTTTCAAAGTTGAGGAAGAAACATCTCGTAAAAATAAGGTCATTTATTTTAATAGCAAGGTCCACTTAAATATTGTTGTTTTTTTTTTTCAAAATTTATATTTATTCTAATTCATTACCTTGCTCTAAAAAATCTTGGCACTTTAGCCATCTTAATGAAGGTTAATCCTAATGAGAGTCCAAACAGACCAAAAATCCTGTTCGAACTCGCAATTTTTTTTTAAGTTGAGAAAGAAACATCTCTTAAAAATGCTTGGTACTTTAAGCATCTAAATAAAACTTAATCCTATTGACAGTACAAACAGGCAAAAAACCCTGTTTGAACTTGCAAATTTTTTTTAAGGTTGAGAAAGAAACATTTCATGAAAATAAGATCCGTTATTTTTACTAGCAAGTCCCATTTCAATTTGATTTTTTGTGTTCAAAATTTAGATTCATTCTAATTCATTATCTTGCTCTAAAGAATCTTTGGGCTTTGAGCATCTAAATGAAACTAAATCCTAATGAGAGTCCGAACAACCAAAAAAGCCTGTTTGAACTCGAATTTTTTTTAAGTTAAGGGAGAAACATATCGTAAAAATACGGTCAGTTATTTTTGCTAGTAAATTCCCACATAAATTTTTGTTTGCAAAATATTAGGTTGATTCTAATTAAATATTTCGTTTTAAGGAAAATTGGTACTCTAAGCATCTAAATAAAACTGAATCCTAATGAGATGCCCACTGAATTTTTTTCTTTCTCGCCAAAGAAGATTCCCTGATTTTCATGATTGCTTTTCTAATGTGGGATAAAATATGTACATATATCAGACTGTTCCACATGAGATGGCTTCACACCCACTGGTGGAAGGAAGTCTCTAGTAAATATAAATCATCGATTTGATGAATGCGAGTTTCATCTGGAGAATTTCCTCTACAAATTTTACCCTAACTCTTAAAAGAGTGGGTTGAATAATGCAATGATGAATTTGCACTCTCTTCAGTCATTCATATCTCGCCGATGTAGGCTTCTTTGATTTAATTCAATTTTATTATAGATCTTTATGACTACTGTTTAGACTTTTCCCACTAGTGTTATTGCTTCCTATTTTCAGAAGCAATAACTCCGGAGGGATCAGATTTTGAGTTAGAACGTTGATTTTTCAAACAAGACAGTTGAATTTTCAACCACGAATTTTTCTGACAAAAAGATGGATTTTTAATCCAAAAAGACAATTTTTCACCAAAATGGATCCCAGCGATGGATTTTTAAATCAAAAAAAAATTTCTACCAAAATTTGTTCTGAAAAAAAAGATGGATTGTCAGTTCAAAAAGACAATTTTTTAACGAAGTTGAACTTTTAAGGAGAAAAGAAACATTTTTAACAAAAAATAGACAAAAAACATGGATTTTCATTTTAAAAAGACAGTTTTTTAAGCAAGGTAAACTTTTAAAGAGATATGGCTTATTTTGAACGAGATGTACAAAAACGATGAATTTTTAATTTAAAAAAAAGTCTCAACAAAGCATTCAAATTTTCGACCAAGGACGAATTTCCAATACATTTCTATAAATAAATAAAATAAATAAATTTTCAACTAAAACTACGAATCTTTATCTAAACAAAATTATTATTATCAACAAAGAAGTTTAAATTCTAAACCAGACGGTTGCATTTTCAACCAATAATTTTTCTAATGAAAAAGATAGATTTTAAATTTACAAAGACAATTTTCTAACAAAGTTGAACTTCTAAAAAAATACGACGTATTTAAAAAAAATAAATAAAAATGATGAATTTTTAATGCAAAAAGAGAAATTTTCAACAAAGCATTTGAATTTTCGAACGAGGACGAATTTCCTATGAATTCCTATAAATAAAGTAAATTATTAAGCTTTCAACAAAAAGTCGAATGTTCAACCAAGAATTTTTTGTTGACAAAAAAAAAGATAGATTTTCAATTCAAAAAGTCAATTTTTTAACAAAGTCAATTTTTTCAAGAGAAATTACGCATTTTTACCAAAATAGACAAAAAAGATTCATTTTTAATTTGAAAAGATAAATTTTTTTATAGAGCATTGAATTTCTGAACAAGGATGACTTTTCTATAAATTCCTATCAATAAATTAAATGACTAAATTTTCAACAAATGAATTGTACTTTCAACAAAAAGGATTATTTCTTAACACAAGGAATAAATAAATAAAAGAAATTTCACTTTCAAACAAGACAGTTGAATTTTCAATAAAAAAATTTTCTGACTGGAAGATGAATTTTGATTTCAAAATTACAATTTTTTAACGATGTTAAACTTTTAAGAGAAAATGACGAAGTTTTAATAAAATAGAACAAAAATATTGGATTTTTAATTCAAAAAGATAAATTTTCAACAAAGCATTCGACTTTTAATTTTAATTTTGGAAAATCTAATTTGTACCAAAAAGATTAATTTTATACCGCAAAATAATATTTATAATGAAATA
>NC_046665.1:107973229-107984428 GCF_010883055.1 Belonocnema kinseyi | reverse complement strand
TATAATGAAATACATTAATTTCAAACCAAATATTTAAGTTTTAAATAGAATTTGCAATATAACACTTAAACTTTAAGGTAAAAAAGATTAATTTTCAACAAAAAGTAGAATAATTAAATTATCAGCTAGATAAATAAGTTTCAAAGCAACTAAAATGAATTTATAACGAAATAGTTCCATTTCTAAAAAAAATTAATTTTGATCAAATTTTTAATTAAAAAAAGATATTTTTGAATAAAAAAAAAAACCTTATTTTGAACCAAAGAAAAATTAATTTTCAATTATAAAAAAAAAAGTTTCCGTTGAAAAAGGTGCAATTTTGAAAAAAAACACGAATTTTCAACTATATTTTTCAATTTTTAATTAAATTTTTATTTTAAGAGTTGAATTTTCAACCAGTAAGGCGAATTAGTCAACAAGAAGATTAATATTCTACTGCAAAAGACAAAGTTTAAAAAAATAAATGAATGTTTAACCGATTAGTCAAATATTCAACTAAATATGAAATTTACATTGTAAAAATTAATTTGTGATAAAAAACAAACTCATTTAAAAAAATATACATTTGGAATCAAGAAGATTAATTTCTACTAACGAAGGTCAATTATTAACAAAGTAAATTAATTTGTAACCAAAAAGACCAATCAGTCAACCAAATTTCAACTATAAAAGACAAAGTTTTAAAAAATATAGAAATTTTGAACAAAATAGGTCAATTTTTTAATTAATATTAATAATTAAATTTTCAGTTTAAAAAAAAAATATTTTTTAACAAAATCAATCAATCTTGAACAAAAAATTTTTCAACTAAAATAATTAATCATAAACCAAAAAATCAATTTTTAACAATTCTCTTAAAAATTCTTTTTTTGAGTGATGAAGAAGGACAGCGGTCGAAAATCAATGTGTGGCAGTGGGGCCACGCTGCAGAAGTGAAACTTTGATTGATTAACTTTGAAATTTTTCGTGAGAAATCATGACGAGTTTTGAGAAGACCACATATTGAGAGAGTACAGAGAAAAAAAGTAAAAAAGAGAGAGAAGAGAGAGAGAAAGCATACACAGGCTTCACGTGGCAGTAGTGGGGATATCGAAAAGAAGCCTTTAAAAAATGTCAAAATTACGTGACGTAGTGAAGGTAACGTTAACGCGTTAATTTTCTCTAGTAACGTGGCAAAGACTCGGATTTTATGGCTTGTGTGAAATTACGTAATGGGAATGAGGAATGGTTTTAGGAGTGTAAACATGTAAAAAGGCAAGATAACTACAGCGCGTATGCGGATGCCTTCTACATGAAAGTTTTCCGCGGATATCTGCTTACAAGTTTGAACAAGTATGTTCAAGTATGTATCGAAGGCTCTTTATCACCTCACCCACTTCGTCACTTTATTGCCCTTTTTCAAGTTTTAACGACAGTATTGTTTGAGGCTAGCTTACGTCAAAGAAGACGTCTTAATAATAATATTTCTTCGCTACATTGCCCATAACGAGTTTCTTCTCGACTGACAACAATCAAGGACTCAAGGGCATGAAACTGTTGCCAATTAGGTGGAAAATGAGAGTTCTGAACTGAAAATTTCAATATTTATATAAATGCAATAAGAAAATGCAATAATTTGATGGTAATTGTTTTTCGTCTATTATTTTAAAATCGAAGTTTTTTAATGTTAATTTTTCATTTATAAAATGTGAAAAAATTGCTCTCTAGCTCCGCTGGGATACGAACCCAGGCCCGTCAGATTGCCAAGTAATGCTCTTACCCATTAAGCTACGGAGAGTCGAGATTAATGTTTCAAAATTTAGAAACAAAAAGTAGTATTGAAAAAATATTAATTTTACTCCAGTAGACAAACAAAAATTATAATTAAATTATTTAATACATTATATCTAGTCAAAACCTAACATCAAGAATAGAAAACATTCTTTTGAGGAGTTTTGAAGCAATTAATATCGTCTCTAGTAGCTTAGTGGACAAGAGCATTAGAACGGCAATATGGGCAATATGAAATACCTGGGTTCGCTTTCTAATAGATGTTAATAGTAATTTTTTCAAAATTTAGATATAAAAAATTAATATTCAAATAATAGTTATCATTTTATCTGGTAAAACTCTTGACATCTACAAATACAAAATACAATGCTTACAAGAAAAAACTAACATAAGAAAGATTTTTTGAATTGCTTCAATAACAGTTTTCACGTTTGAAATATTTCAAGTAAAAATATTTCATTTTCAACAAAACAGATAAGGTTTTTATAAAATAGTAGAATTAAAAAAAAAAGAATTTTCGAAAAAAATATTTGACTTCCAAACAAAAAAAACGTATGCGGCAGTTGGAAGACACCACACATAATGCGTGGTTAGCGTAGCAGTAGTAGGGATATCGATGTAAGAGAGACACACTTCCGTTTGGTCATTCTTTTTATTTATTTTTTTTTTTTAAGTCTCTCAAGTCTCAAAATTAGTTCCAATTAAGAATAAATTTCAAGGCAAAAATGGAATGTGTAAATTTGTAGTAGAAAAAATTGTTACTGAAATAAAAAAATTTCAACAAAATACTTCAACTTTCAGCTTTCAATTATAGAGTTATGTTTTTACCTTAAGGAATTAAATTTCAACCAAAATGATGAATCATCGACCAGATAATGAATCTTTAACCCAAAAATTAGGTTTTAATCAAATAATTAAATTTCCAGTTGAAAATATGGATTGTCAATCTAGAAAAACAATTTTTGTACACAAAAAAAAATTCCAACAAAATATTCGATTTTTCAAGCAAAAGGTTTAGTTAATAACTAAATAAGTAAATATTCAAATAAAATGATTATAGATTCTTGACTAAATAAAGGAGTTAAAAAAATAGTTAAAATTTCAACAGAGGAATTTAAATTTTAATCGAGAAGATTAATTTATTACCAACAAAGAGGAATTCCAAAACAAATAGTGGTAAACAAGACAAGTTTTCAGCAAAACAGGAAATAGTTTCATTTTTAGCATACAAAACAATTTTTTTCTTAATTTAACAAAATAACTGAATTTAAAAAAAAAAAAGTATTTTTAACCATAGTTATGAATCTTCGTCCAAACAAGGAAATCCTTTTTCGTATGTTATATATATCTTTTTTTTCTTAATATTTAATGAGACGAATTTTCACGAAAAAAGTTCAGTTTTAAAAAAATGATAATACAACGAACAACAAATTAATTTTGAGTTGAATATTTCCATTTCCAACGAAATTGGTTTAAATGATAGAATTTGCAAACAAAAAAATCATTTTTAATTTAAGAAACGAATTTTCAACTAAAAGGATGAACCTGCGACCAAACAAAGAGATTTTTAGTGAAATAGTTGAATTGTCAAACAAAAACAATATTTTTTAGTTAAACAAACTAATTCTCTGCCAAAAGAGATTTATTTACAATTCTACAGTTGAATTTTCAACAACAAAAATCCCGATTAAAACAATGACCCTTTGACCAAACAAAAGTATTTTTATATAAATATTTCAATTTTTAATCAAAAAGAATAATTTTAGTTTAATTAATTTGCTACTAAAAAATTACGAATTTTAAACCAAATAATTAAATTTTCATCTAAAATGATGTATTTTCAAATAAACAAAATTAATTTTTAGTCAAATAGTTAAATTTCCAACCTAAGCGATAAATTTTCAATCTATAAAAAAAAGTTTTCCGCAAAAATAAGATATTTTAATTTTTAAATAGGGAAATTAATTTTCAACTAAAAATGCTGAGTCTTTAATGAAAGTAAAGAAATTGCTAATCGAATAGTTAAATTCTTAAACAAAATGAATCGGTTTTCAACAAAAAGTTTTTCAGTTAAATAGTTAAATTTTTATTTCAAATGATAGAACTTTAAAAAATGAGTTTTTAATAAAATATTTTATTTTCCCCCAGACAGATAAATTTCTGATCTAAGAGAATAATTCTCGATAAAAAAATGTTTAGCAGAATACTTAAAATGATTTAACTTCGATAAAACGAAGTTATTTTTAATCAGATAGTTTAATCTTCAACCAATAAGAAATTTCAATACTAAATAATAATTTTCTACAAAAAACAACGAATTTTCTACTAAATAGTTGAATTTTAATTTCAAATTATGAATCTTCGACCAAAACAATGAATTCTTAATCAATTTTTTAAACTTTGAAATAAAAAACATAAATATTTAAACAAAAATAGAATACTTTATTTTTTAGTTAAAAAATTAGTTTAACAAAAGAGAAGAATTTTTCAACAAAAAAAAACATATTTTTAAGTCAAAAGGACGAATGATGAATTTTCAACTAAAAAATGAAATTTAACAAATTTGTCCAAGTTTTAGCCAATTTTTTATTTTAACAAAAAAAGGTGAAACTTCGACTAAAAGTGAAGAATTTTCAAACAAAAATACAAATGTTCTATCAAGAAGATCAATTTTCTTTGAAAAAGATGAATTGTAAATAAAATACATCAATTTTTAATGAAATAGTTAAATTTTTAACTCAGAAAGGATTTAATTTACAAACTGATATTTGAATTTTCAACAAATAAAAAGTAATTTTCTAAAGAAATACTCCTTTTTAATAAAATGCATGGATTTCTAAAAGATAAGTTGAACTTCTAACAAAAAAAGGTAGATTCTTAACCAAAAATGGATAGGTTATATTTTCAGTTGCAAAAAATTTATTTTTAAACAAAATAAATTCGACTTTTCAAAAAAAATGTAATAGATAATATTTCAACCATAGAAATTTTTTATTTTAAATCAAAAACAGTTGAATTGAAAAAAGAAGAATTTCCATTTGAAAAAAAAGTTGTTCAAGAAAAGAGTTGAATTTTCAATCATTTCTTTCATCCAAATTGTACCAAATTATTTTTTAATCTACTTGCACATGACCTACAGCACATGACCTACCTTCTAATTTCAATTACATACTGGTTACTAGTTATTAATTTTTAAAAGTTGCTAATCAAATAAATTTAAGTATTAATAGTTTAAATAATTGCATTTACATAATTTATATAATCAGATGTGACTGAAGTGTGTTTTCTTAATTCCTTTAGAGTTCTAGATACTTTTTTATTATGATCTTTCCAGCCAAGAATTTCATTTATGTGCTAACAGAAGAAAAATTTTCTAAAATTTTCTCTTGGCTTTTGAAGCATTTATTTCCAAAAATTTTGGTTTCCAAAAAGTTAGTTTCCGACAAGAAGTTTCGAAAGGTTTGCATTTCATTGAGTCTCATTCCAATAAACAGCATTTCAATTTAGCATTACCAGCTTTTATTTCGGGTACTTTGATCAATCTACAAATTTTCCATCAATGACTTTTAGTTTCAAAAATATTTTCAGGTTACTTAAGAAGGGGGTGCTACACAGTTTTGTTTTGTTTAGGTATGTTCAATGATAGTGTCCTTACTGATAATTAAACCAAGTTGAAGAATATAAGATCATGTTTCTCGCAAATGACATTATTGAATTAGGAGTGTAAGGTTGATATACAGGAAGCTCCCAGTTAATAGTTACATTCATTCCCGGCTCGCAATCTGTGCCAGACGATTACGTAGGTTTTTCTTACAAATCGACCGTAGTTCAGAGATCCTACGATATTCAAAGTCGAGTACCTACTGCATAGTTTGTAGGCTTTGTAGGCACTGCCCACACTAAGACGAAGAGGTAGATTATGGTACAAGGTTGCCCACGGTGGATGCATTCTGCATAAATTAATCGAACTCGATCGACACTCTCTCCGATTTACACCGATAGGGGAGGATAAAACGACCATTGAATGCTTTACTTGTACCACCCATCTAACAGAAAATAACTTGTTATTCTCCAAGTCTATAAACAGTCCAACGAGAATTTGTTACCTCTATACATTCATTGAACTATCTTTATCAGACTGAAATCTAAAATATAATGTTCTATGATAATTCAAAGTTGGATCCAAAGTTTGTTAACAGTTGATGACTATATCGATGGTTTTAAATGAAAAGGTTCCATCTCGAAAAAACCAAATCAAACGTACCAATATTAGTACAAGTACCTGTAACGCTCTTCTAATAAAATCAAACTCGTAACTCACCAGGTCTCTCCATGGATAAACTAGGATTTGTTGAAACTAAAAAATAAGTGAATTATCCTCATCAAACTGAATTATAGAGTATAATCTATGATATTTCAAAGTTAGATTAAAACTTTGCCAACAATTGATAACTATATCAAAGTGTTCTAATAAAAAGGTTACAATCCGAAGAAGCCGAATGATAACTATCTGTACAATCATTGAACTATCTTTATTAGAGTGGACTTCAAACTTTAATGTTTGACAGTATAAGGTTGGATCAAAACTTTGTTAATAATTTATGACTATATCGATGTTTCAAAATGAAAAGGTTTTATTTAAAGAAAACTAAAGGTACCAGTATCACCCATTTAACAGAAATAAAGTTGTTGCTCTCCAAGTCTCTTCACAGTCAAACCAGAATTTGTTAGAACCATAGATTAATTGAACTATCTTTGACGGACTGGATTCTAAAGTATAATGCATGATCTTTTAGAGTTGGATCAAAACTTTGTCAACAATTGATAACTATAAAAATATGTCCTAATGAAAATGTTACATCTGGGAGAAACCAAACTAAATGTGTCAGTACCAATACCACCCATCAAATAGAAACAAAATTGTAACTCTCCAGGTCTCTTCACTTATAAACCAGAGCTTTTCGAAATCATAAAATAAGCGAAGTATCTTTATCAAACTGGATGATTCAGCATAACGTAAAAAGTTTGAATTTGTATCAAAGCTTTGTTAAAAACTAATAGTTGTATCAATGTAAAGAAAAGTAAATGTCCCACCTCAGAGAGTTTCAACTTGTAACTCTCCAGGTTTCTCCACAATCAAACTCAAATTCGAGAGAATTATTAACTCACAGAACTATCTTTATCACACTGGATTCTAAATTATAATTTATGATATTTTAAAGTTGGATTAAGACTTTGCCAACAATTGATAACTATATCGAGATGCCCTTATGAAAAGGTTGCATCTACAAGAAATAAAATGAAATGTACCATTACCAGTACAACGCTTATGACAGAAGTAGACTTGTTACTCTGCAAGTACCTCGACAGTCAAACTAAAATTTCTATAAACTATAAATTCATTTAATTATCTTTATCAAACTGGACTGCAAAGTATAATGTTCTATGATAATTTAAATTCGGATCAAAACTTTCTTAACAATCGATAACTTTATCGATATGTCCTGTTGAAAAGATTTCATCTCAAAGAAAGCAAATAAAAAGTACCAGTATTAGTACCAGTACCACCCATCTAATAAAAACAAAATTGTAACTCCAGGTCTCTCTACAGTCAAACTAGAGCATTTTGGAATTATAAAATAAGCAAAATATCTTCATCACACTGGATTTTAAAGTATAATGTATGATCTTTGAAGTTGTATCGAAGCTTTGTCAACAATTTATAACTTCACAGGAATCTTGAAAATCAAACTACAATTTGATAGAAGTAACCACTCGGAGAACTATCTTCATTATACTGTATTCTAAACTATAATTCTAAAACACTAGTTAGAAGTCTCAAAAATAAAAAATGAGACTTCTATAATTCTAAAACCACATTTTTAAAATGTGAATTCAGTCGTCGTATGAAAAGGACAAACAGAGAATGACAATTTAAAAATACATGAAGACCATTTGTAATGAACATCTATAAAACAGTAACGTGTTTTCATTGAAACTACTGATGCGGAAGCGCGAAAAATTCGAATTTGGATTTAAGAATATTCTTTGTGGATAAAGATCTAAATTTCAAGGATTTGACAAAGCAGTGTTTAAATTGCCAATTTTTCAATCTCTTTTTTGTTCAGCTATTCCGTTTTTTAATCTCCGTCCAGTTTCACCTGTATAGAGTTTATTACTACCTTTACATTTTATTTTATAATTTACACCAGGTGGGTTTTCAATGAATAATTATCTAAAATGTTTGTGTTTTTGAAATGAACATTTATATTTCATTGTAAATTTTATGCCAAATAAATTGTGTGAAAAAAACCTTTAATATCAACCAGGCTTTTCATAACAAAAGGGTAAAAAGTTACCACTAGAAGTTTTTATAATTTGCAAATCAAGATTCATGGAATTCGTGGAATTCACGAAATTCAAGGAATTCATGAAATTCAATGAGTTTATAAAATTGATTGAATTCCCGAAATTGACGGAATTCAAGAAATTTTTGGAATCCAAAGTATTCACAGAATTTACGGAATTTACGGAATTAATATAATTCTAAGAATTCATGAAATTCATGGAATTTATGGACTCCACGGAATTGATGGAATTCGAGAATTCATGGAATTCATTCAATTCTCGGAATTCATGGAATTCACGACATTCAAGGATTTAATTTAATTTAATGAGTTAATGAAATTTATTGAATTCATGGAGTTTTAGGAGTTTAAGGAATTCATAAAATCCAAACAATTTACGGAAAATAAGGAATTCATAGACCTACGGAATTTATGGAATTCGATAATTCATGGGATTTAATAATTCATGGAATTTAATAATTCATGGAATTCGATAATTCATGGAATTCACGGAATTCATGGAATTACAAGAATTTACGGAAATCAAGGAATTTAAAGAATGCAAAGAAATCACAGAACTAAAAAATCCACGGAATTCCAGGAATGCAAGGACTTTAAGCAATTAATGGAATTTGAGAATTCATAGGATTAATCGAATTCGCGAAATTAATTGAATTTGCGGAATTCATGGACTTTCAAAAATTCCTTGAATTCCATTAATTCCGTAATATTCCTGAATTCCGTGAATCTCATGAATTTCATAAATCCCATGAATTCCATGAATTCCATGAATATCATGAATCCCATGAATACCGTGAATTTCATGAATCCCTTAAATTCCATGAAACCCGATGATTTCCGTAAATCCCTTGTTGACAGTCGATTCCTTGAATTCTTTGAATAACGCGAATTCCATGAATTCCGCGAATTCCATGAATTTCGTGAACTCTATCAAATTAAGCATATTCTGTGAATTCCGTCAATTCCGTGATTTTAGTGAATTCCTTGAATTCCGTGATTTCTATTAATTTCTGGAATTCCGTGATTTTAGATTCTTTAAATTCCATCAATTGCCTGAATTCCGACAATTCTGTGAGTTCCTTGAATTCCATAAATTTCAAGAATTTCTTCTAATTCCTTTGATTCTATCATTTTCTTAAATTCCATTTTTTCCGTGAAATTCGTGAATTCTATAAATTGCGCGAATTTCTTTAATTTTATAAATTCCGTGATTCTCTTGAAATCCGTAAATTCCGTCATTGGCCAATTTTTGCGTACACTTTATTTTTAATACAAAATATATTATATTTAAATTATTTTTTTTTTCTAAACAAGTCGTTATTGTTTATAACCATTCTCTTTTCAAGAAACCTAAGAAATTGCAGTTTTTTATGTTTATTACATTTTCCTCCATTCTTTGGTAATAATAAGAAAATAATTATTAAACATTAATACAAATAATTATTAAATAAATTTTTTTTCAATCTTAAGAAAATTGGAAACTAATTACATTTTCAGTTGGAAAATTAATTTTAAATCTGAAAAAAAGGTTTTTCCACTAAACAGTTAAATTTCCAACCAACGACATAAACCTTCAATAAGATTTTTTTTATTCAACTTACTTGAAATTTTGCTCAAGTAAATAAATTTTTAAATAAAAAAGATAAATTTTTAACAAAATAGTTAAACTTTCAAATAAAGAGATGAATTTTCAATTTAAAAAAATCTTGAGAAAAAATTATTTCTTAACAAAGTGATTCAAGCAAATCTTTCCAAGAAAATATTTGAATAATAAAGCAAAGAAGAAGACGAGTTTTTAACCAAAAAGTTTAATTTTCATAAAAATGTTTTTTTTTGTACCAAAACAGATGAATTTTTGAATCAAAAAGGTTATTTGAAATAATAAATAATAAAATAATAAATTGTCTACCAATAGTTGAATTTTTATCCAAGAAAGATGAAATGTTTACTAAAAAATTAATTTTTACTGAAAAACGACAAACTTTTCTTTTAAAAGTTGAACTTTGATCCAAAAATGGTTTCAGTTGATTTTCCAACATCATCCAGAAAACGTGACATTTCTCTTAAAACAGATTAATTCTAATTTCAAAAAACAAAATTTTTTTAAATGTTGATTTTTCCACAAAATGTTTCCAGTGTACTTTTCAAGATCAAAATATGAATTTTGTAACAAGAAAATAAGTTTCGACGAGAAAAATTGAATTTCAATCCAAAAAGACAAATTTTTTAAATAAAAAAAGTCTGTATTTTTGACAAAATAGTGCAATTTTCCACCAAATAGTTGAATTTTTATCCAAGAAAGATGAAATTTGCACTAAAATAGATGAAATGTTAATAAAAATACGAAAAAGTTGTCTATCAAAAGTGGAACCTTCATCCAGAAAATAATTTTGTTCTTTTTTAATCACAAAGTAATAAATTTAAAAAAAGTATATTTTCCACGTAAGATTCAATTTTTAAAAAAAAGCAACATTTTCAACCAAAAAGTATGAATTTGAAAAAAATTGTTGAATTTTCAACTGTACAGTTGCATTTTTATTAAAAAAAAATGAAATTTCTTCTAAAACAGATAAATTAAAAAAAAATTTAAAAACGTAGTGAAATTTGTATCTAAAGTAGACTGTAGTTCATTTTCCAACACATAAATAAAAATGGTTAACAATAAGTTAATTTTCTTATAAATAGTGGAAGTCTTAACCAAAAAGCATGACTCTTTAAGAAGATTGTTGAATTTTCAACCAAAAAGTTGCATTTTTGCCCAAGAAAAATGAAAATTCTACTAAAACAGGTGAATTTTGAAATCAAAATGAAATATTTAAAAAAAGTAATTGAGTTTTCATCCAGAAAATATTTGTTCCTTTTTTTAACACAAAAATTTGAAAATTAAATCAAAAAGTGAATCTTCTACAAAATATTTAAATTTTCAACAAAACAGCAGAATTTTCAATCAAAAAGTATGACAATTGTGGGTCCGGATGCAATAAGGACACATAAAATTTTTTCGTGCGAAAACGAAGTCCCCTGGAGGCTTTAGAAAAAATTTTCGAATTTTAATTTTCAA
>NC_046665.1:107960225-107973129 GCF_010883055.1 Belonocnema kinseyi | reverse complement strand
TAAAATTCGAAAATTTTTTCTAAAGCCTCCAGGGGACTTCGTTTTCGCACGAAAAAATTTTATGTGCCCTTATTGCATCCGGACCCACAATTAAAAAAAAATGTTGAATTTTCAACCAAACAGTTACATTTTTGTCCAAGAAAAATGAAAAATGCTACTAAGACAGGTAGATTTTATAATCAAAAAGACAAATTAAAAAAAAAAGAGTTGAATTTTCATAAAAAACGGTTTCATTTGACTTTTCAACACAAAAATACAAATTTTACACAAAAAAGAAATTTTCTAGGAAAGACTTAAACTTTCAAGGAAAGAGATTAATCTTTACCTAAAAATATAAATATTATAAAAAACAACAATATCTTAACAAAGTGTTTCAACCAAATCTTCAAAATAATAATTCTTAACAAAAAAGTTGCACTTTCATTTGAAAATGAAATTTCTTCCAACAGAAAGTACTAAAAAAAAATTTTAAGTAAAATTTTTAGCCAAGCAGTTGCATTGTTGTCCAATAAAAATTTTAATTGTACTAAAAAGTGTATTTTGAAATCAAAAGTCCAATTTTCAAAAAAAGAGTTACATTTTCACCTAAAAATATTTTACATGACTGTTCAACCAAAAAATACTAATTTTAAACAAAATATGAATTTTAAACGAAAGGTTAATGTTCTACAAAAGGAGTTGGACTTTGAACCCCTATAAGATGCATTTTTCAGATAAAACTATTAAATTTTCAACCTACAAGGATGTCTTTTAAAGAAAATTGTAAAATTTCTAACCAAATAATAAAAGTTATAACTAAAAAGATCATTTTCAGGAGAAAGGTTTGCCTACTATAACAAATCTTAACAAATTATCTCGACCTCCCCCTCCCTCCTCTGTTACGTAATTAAGGTACGGCAGCGATGGATCGACAGATGCCCTACAGGGGGGCGCCGCCGCCAACCTTATACTGAGGACTAAAAACAAAGTCCTTGATTAAGTTTGTTTTAAATTACCAAATGATACTGATGAGCTCTTTTTAATGGCATTATTAAATATTAAAAAAAAAAACAATATTTTTCAAATACTTTGAACCTGACATAACGCCTTATACGTATTATTTCGCAAGCTCAGGGGCGGTTCCAGAGGTGGGTAGTCGGGGCGATCGCCCCCCTCTGAATCTGCGCATAAGGTACGGTCGCTTACCTTGAAGTTTTTTCTACAGAGTGTAAACTACAGTTTTATGATTTATTTTACTCTATCAAAAAAATGTACAGCATTATCATATTTATCCTGCAACCAAAATATTGGTAATCATCACTTTAAGGCAAGTGTACCTACGATACGAAACTTTGACTCTAAAAGTTTGAACAAGTGACCGACAGATGTCGACCGAATTTCTCGCGAAATTAAATATAAGCTTCATGAAGTGGCCGATCGAGGAACGTCTTCCTGCCCTCGAAGAACTTTAACATCTCGGATGTTGTCTCATAAGTTAAACATCTACATTTGATCATCCATTTTTCTTCCTCCACTTTGGAATGCATGTACTACCTAGTGAAGCTTTTCTTTAGCAAAAGGATTACGTTGATGTAGTTAGATTTCGTGTTAATGTGCATAAATTACTGATTCCTGGTTATAAAAAAGTTGAGGGTCATAAAATAAGTCACGAAACTAGTTGTTTAGAGAAACATGGCTATAAAGCAACTAGCCTGGAGCAAGAAATGATCTTCCCTTGGTGTTCCTCGGGCGTAGAGCATCTTCCCACATACGTAGAAACCAACCATGAGGAACGTACTTACGAGAATTGAATCTAGTACCTACAAGCAGTATCCTCGTGCTCGAATAAAATTAAATCTGCATACTGTTAGGCTCTGCTATCGAGACGGTATTTTACGGATACAGTTAGAGATAGTGGTGGCGAGTACAGAGACCGTTGCTGTTCTCAAGAGTAAATAGTACAAAAGAAAGGGATGTACAGACCCTGCCATTAGTGATAGTCGCTTCCGTTTTGATTCAGAAAAACTACTGAGGGTTCTGTCAGAACCGATTTTCGGTTCCAAAGGAGCTGCGATAAAAAGAGCCTCTCTTAAGTCCAATTCGGACTAGCCGTTCTCGATTGCGGTTCACCTGTCCGGTTGGACTCTCGGCCAATCAGCGCGTACTCGGTCTCGGTTCCGGTTCGGTTCGAGCTTTTAGGTTCGATTCTAATTTCAACCGTGCTGTTCGCAACCGTAGCCAATGAGAGCGCTCGCTAAAACCACGAGGCCTGTCAGCTGTTTCTCGAGCTTTCTGCACGTCACTTTAATCTATGAACCGCGCATGCGTGAGCATGACAATCGTGTAAGCTGAATCGGCGCAGTGTGAGCTGCACCAATCAACCGAGAACTGGCGAACCGCAACCGTGAACGGCTAGCCTGGATTAGCCTTCATGTGGGTCTAATTCAGGGGGGGGGGGGTGCTTCCACTGTACTGCCCAATGCAGTACTGCCAGAATGAGCTACAAATTTACCCACACCATACCTACCGTTTGGGAGCCGCAAAACAGAAGATGCATGATTACCGCTGTAAGTTCGTGTATAAGCCGAAAATGCACGACTCGACTTCGGTGTTCTGCTGTACGATGACTGCCAATCTGAAAGCTTCGGAAGACTTATTTGAAAGTAATGGAAGGAATTGGCGAATTTAACGTTTCGCATGCTTCTAAATTTCATGCAGCAGTCGATTTTGAGGTTATGTTTTTCAGGTGTATACAATATACAGAATAGATATTATTACTATTATATATATTATTCATGTTAATATTATAATTAAAAAATATTATATCAATAATAATGACTTGTTTGACTATTTATTAATAAAAGTAGTTCAACTTTTAACTAAAACAATTAGTTTTCTGCCAAAAAATAAATGTTGAAGAAAATACATGAATTAAAAAAAATGGTTAAAATTGTTTTCATCAAAATAGTTAAATTTTTGAACAAAAAGTTAAATTTTTATCTAAAAGGATGAACTGTATGCTAAAAAAATTTTTTTAAATAAAATACATTAATTTTTTCACAAAAGAAATTTATTTTCCACCAAGACTAATTTTCTGTACGAAAAATCAATGTTTAATCATAATTAAATTTTCGACAACAAGAGATAAACGTTCTACCACGAAAGACAAGTATTCAATGAAATACAAAAAAATTCATCTAAAAAAGATCAATTTTCAACTAAACATAGAATAGTTCAATTTGTAGTTCAAAAAATTAATTTAAAACCAAAAACAAAAAGAATTTTCTGCGAAATAGTTAAACTTTCAGAAAACAAATTTTTCCAAATAAATTGATGAATCGTCAAACAAAAAACTAAATTTTTAACAAAGCAGTTCCACCTTCAATCAGAAAATATAAAAAAAAATCGTTCAAATTATTTGAAATCGCTTGAAATGAATTGAAAATTCCTTTGCATTTTTTTAAGTATCCTAAAATATTTAAAATCTTTTAAAATCTCTTTAAATTTTTCAAAGCTTTTTAAAATTCCTTGCAATCTTAAAAATACCCTAAAATATTTCAAATCCTTCAAAATCTCATACTAAATTATTGACATCAATTGATAATTCTTTGGAATTTTTTAAAATACTCTCAAATATATCGAAATATTAAAAATCGTTCGAAACACCTTTACACCTTTTAAAGAATTCTAAAGTACTTTGGCATTTTTTTAAATAAACCTGCTAAAGTTGTTTAAATTCTTTGAAATTCCTTTTAATTATAAAAATCTTTTGAAATCTCTTGACATTTTTTAAAGCTCTCAAAAATTCCTTGAAATTTAAAAAATACCATGAAATATTTCAAATCCTTTAGAATTTCATACTAAATTATTATAATTAATTGAAAATTCCTTGAAATCTATTAAAATATTCCTAAATATATCAAACCGCTTAAAAACTCATATAAAATTACTGTAATCAATTGAAATTTCGTTGGAATCTTTTTAAATTCTCTCAAATTTTTCAAATTCTTTAAAATCTTTTGAAATCTCTTGAAATGTTTTTATAGCTCTTAAAAATTTCTTCAAATTTTAAAAATACCCTAAAATATGTCAAATCCTTTAAAATCAGATGTTAAATTACTGTAATCAATTGAAAATTCTTTGGGACCTTTTAAAATTCTCTTTAAATTCTTTAAATATATAAAATCTTCTGAAATCATTTGAAAACGCTTGAAATTTGTTAAAGCTTCAAATTGAAATTTAGAAAACAGACAAATTTCAAAACGTTAAATATTGAAATGCTTTAAATTTTTACTGATCTTATTTTCAAAACTCTATTCTTCAAACATTTCAATATTGAACGTTTTAAAATTTTTCTGTTTTCAAGCGATTTTAAATGATTTCAAAAGATTTTAAATATCTGAGAAAGTTTTAAAAGATGTTAAGGGATTTTCAAGTTATTTTTATAATTTTAAGGAATTTCAAAGAATTAAAAAAAATTTAGAAGGATTATTTTTAAAAATTCCAAAGCACTTTAGAAATTAAAAAAAAAGTTGTAGGTATTTCAAAATCTTTCGAAGGATATGAAAAGTTGGAGAGAATTTTAAGATTCCAATGAATTTTTAATTGATTACAGAAATTTAATATCAGATTTTAAAGGATTTAAAATATTTCAGGGTATCTTTAAAATTTCAAAATATTTTCAAGAGCTTTAAAAAATTTCAAGAGATTTCAAAACGTTTTAAGGATTTTAAATATTTGAGGATGTTTTAAAAGACGTCAAGGAATTTTGAGTTTATTTTTATAATTTAAAAGATTTAAAAAGAATTTAAAAAATTCAGAAGGATCATTTTTAAAAATTCCAAAGTACTTTAGAAATATTAAAAAAAGTTCTAGGTGATTCAAAATATTTCAAAGAATTTGACAAATTTGAGAGAATTTTAAAAGGTATCAATGAATTCTGGATTGATTACAGTAATTTAATTTCAGATTTTTAAGGATTTAAAATATTTCAGGGTATTTTTAAAATTTCAAAATATTTTCCAGAGCTTTAAAAAATTTCAAGAGACTTCAAAAGGTTTTTAAGGATTTTAAATATTTGAGGATGTTTTTAAATATGACAAAGGAATTTTCAAATCTAAAAATAATTTAAAAATCAATAACGAATACACAAATGAATGAAAAAAATTCCAAAAATATATATTATTATCAAATTATAGAATTTTCCAAATTTCAAATAACGACAAGATTTTTAATTGAGACAAAATAAAATTGCAAATTAAAAATAAATTTCAATTTTTGAAATTTCGAACTGTTGAACATAGTTAATTGATCATTAATTCATGAGCTAATAATGTAATCATAAATAAGGCAAACAATTTAATTAATCATTAATTAATCATTTATTAATTATTGTAGGAAAATTTTTAATTTTTTCATGTTTAAATTTCAGGAATAGAAATATTTACGGGAATTTAACAATTTATTTATTTTATAATTCCCTTATCTTTTTCTGGCTAATTTATGATTTTGTTATTCATTTTTTCGTTATTTTTTCTTAGTCCCGGATATTCAAATTCTTTTAAATATAGTGATGAAGAACTAATTTTTTTAGTTTAGTGCTGTTTCAAAATTTAATGCTACTATATAATAAATATAATTATTATATCTATAGATGATAAAAAAGGAATATGATAAATCCTGAAATATTATTTTCTATTACAATGACATAACAACTTCTCTTAAATGTAATTTTTTTTAATCAATTAGACTTTGTAACGAAGCTATAATATTATATTTTTGACAACACTCAAATTATTCTAAAATTGTTTCTCAAAGTGCTATAATAAATCCATGCTGAAATTAAACTCTGAGAATTAAGAACAAGAAAATAAGTATTATCACCTTGTTTTTAAATTTACGTACATATAATTTTCGTAAGAATCTTTAAAAATTTAAAAATATTTCAGGCTCCTTAAAAAGAATCTAGAAGATTTTAAAGAATGTTTTTTCATAATATAGAATTTTACGAAATATTATGAAAAATTTGAGTCCTTTTAAAAGGCATTTTTAATTGGCACGAATTTTTCTCAAAATTTACAAATATTATACCATATTTTAAAAAAATTACCTTAAAATCCTCTAAAATTTTCCAGCAATTTTATGAAAATTTTTCTCTTCAAAAATTGAAAAAATCTTGAAAAATCTTTACAAGTTTTAATTATTTTTGAATGTTTTCAAAACTTTTGAATGCTTCTGAAACTTACTCAATTTTTTCTCAAATTATGTAATATGGTAAAATTGCAAAATTTTGCTTTAAAAACTTTCACACTTTTTAAAGATTTTAAGAAATAATTCAAATTTTGTTGTGATCTTTTTTCGATTTTCTATTGACATTCCTTACAAAACAATCATTTAAAAATTTCACATGAATTTTAAGAACTTTTTTTAAGCCCTGACAAAATTCAGTTTAAATAAAAAATTTTTAAATATTGAAAAATGAAAAAAAAATCGTCCAAAGAAAAAGTGTTCTTGCTTTAGCAATACCCTTGTTTTTTCCAGGACAAAATTTAAAAAATAGAAATCATCTGAAAATTCTCTTTACATATTGGATAAAAAGTGAGATAATTTTCTGGTTATGATCCAATTTTAATTTTTTTTACCTCTGGTCTTTTGTTTTGAACTCCACTAACAAAAATTGTCTGTATAATGCTGCAACAAAAAAGGTTTTTTTCACATTAGTAATATCATTGTTTCTTTTCTGAAAAGAAAATTTTCAAAAATGTCTTTGCAAATTTGATAACCAGTTATATAATTTTATTTGTAAGATCCTAATTGCATTCTTCTTTTATCTCAGTATTTTTTTTAAAAAGCATTTGTTTAATTATTTAGTTTTTTTAACGCAGATTGTTTCAAGTACGTGAGACACTACTTTATACTGATAATTTAATGTTTATTTAAATTGTTCAAACAATTTATTATTTGTTTTTAGCAACTTTCTCTTAGAAAACGGTTAGAAAGTCAAGATTTTTTCTGAATTTTTCAACTTTTTTCAACGTTTCAGTTAAAGTGAGTAATTATTTAATTTAATTTATCAAAAATAATTATTTAAACAAATTGTTAATGTTTATAGCTATCTTCTTCTAGATTAATCCTACATAGTTGCGGTTTTTTCCTGAAATTTTTAACTTTTTATCACTTTCCAATTTGAGTTAAGTAATAACTAATTCATGTTAACAAAATAATTGTTTAAAGAATTTACTATCATTGCGAATAATATTTTCTTTGCTTAATGATAGAAACTTGCAGTTTTTTCTGAAATTTTTAACTTTTTGCTACTATACAAAAGAGACAAAAACAAAGAATGGAATAATTAAATGTAAAAAAGAAAGTGATTGTTTATAATATGATTCTCTCTAATCTTTATTTATTATTTGTTCACAGCTAAAAAGGTAAAGCAAAGTTAAACAATTCAGAAAAAACCACAACTTTTTAGCACTTATATAAGAGAAAATAGTTATAAACAATAATAAATTCTTTGAATAAGCATGCTTGTTAACTCGTATTAATTATTACCTCACTAAGTGAAAAGTGGACAAAAAGCTTAAGAGTTTAGAAAAACCCGCAACTTTGTAGCACTAATCTAAGAGAAGTTAGCCATAAACAATAACATTTGGTTAAAACCATTTTTTTGTTAAATTCAATTAAATATTAACTTACTTAAAGTGAAAAGTGGGCAAAAAGTTAAAAATTTCAGAAGAACCGCAACTTTCTATCATTAAGCGAAGAGCAATGGTATTATTTAATGATATTAGAAATGATAATTAATTGTTTAAACAATTATTTTGTTAACTTGAATTAATTATCACTTCACTTTAATTTAAAAGTGATAAAAAGTTACAAATTTCAAAATAAACCGCAACTATGTAGTATTAATCCAGAAGAAGATAGTTGTAAACAATAATAATTTGTTTAAACTATTATTTTTCCTGAATTAAATTAAATAATTACTCACGTTAAGTGAGAAGTGGACAAAAAGTTGTAAATTTGAGAAAAAAACCGCTTTTTTCTAGCATTATTCTAAGAGAATATTGTTATGAATAATAACAAATTGTTGAAACAATTATTTTTGTTAACTTTAATTGATTATCACCTCGCTCTAACTGAAACGCTGAAAATAAGTTGAAAAATTCAGAAAAAACCTTGACTTTCTAACCCTTTTCTAAGAGAAAGTTGCTAAAAACAATAATAAATTGTTAAAACAATTTAAATAAATATCTAATTATCAGTATCAAGTAGTATTTCATGTACTTGAAACAATCGCAAAAAAATCATAATTAGCGCAAAAAACTCGGAAAACCCATTTTTTCACTTATGGGGGTTCTTTGGGACCCTACAAAACAAACTTATGGGGGTGATATTTGAAAAGTGATATGTTATTAGCATTCTGTGACTAATTGGGAAGAGAAATGGTGAATTTCGAACTCGCTTCACCTAATATTGAGAATTCTGAATAAAATTTACAAAAACTTCTTTTTTTCTTATGGAAAATACGTTTTTAACTTTATGAAGCTTGCGCCACCTCTAAATATTATTAAAAAAAAAAGTTTCATTTTTTAATAGATTCGAAAAAATTTCCGGCGGTTTTGCATACAAATTCGAAAAAAAAAATTCTGATGCATTTTTGGACCATCCTTTTGACCATATTTTGTTCGCCCACTCGTGAATTATTCAAGAATCTTTTCATGTAAAAGGTTAATTGAATTAAAGGCGTGGTTTACCAGATCTGTTATTAAACACAGACTTTCATTTTTCAGGTAATTTTTTAGTTGTTGGGCGGTGAGTGCACATCATCCTTCGAAGTGAAAAGAAGAAACCTGAAACGACCTTCGAGAAGGGGAGCAGTCTCAAGGATGTGCGTTCTTTTTCCTGAAGATTTTTCCATTAGTCGGAAGGTCAAGTCGCGCCGAAAAGAGTTGGGCGAGATCCTCAATTCAAGGCGATGATGTCGTGCCTAAACGGGCAACACAAAATATTCATCATTGCACACACCATCTCCTCTTTTGCCGATCGTCCTTACCAACTTTTTGCTTAGCTTGCCTTTAACCAACTCACGAGGAGAGTCACTTCTATCGAGTGACACCAATACGGAAGAGAAGTTCTTCGCGAATTTGTCAATCTCGAGGATATACGACATACAGCACTGTTCGCACGGAAAAAATTTTTCCACAAAAATTTCCGAACTAGTAGCTGGATTTCAGATAAAAGCAAAATTTATCAGATATTGATTGATTATGATAAATAGTCTGTAGCCTTAAAACGTTATGAATGATTAGGAATGAATTAGGAAAAAATTCACAAAAAAAAAATTAATTCACAAGCTGAAGAGACAAATCTAGGAATTGGGAACTAAACTCGGCTGCCGTGGTTCACACAGACGCTTGCACACACAAACGGCACGTGAGAGTTTTTATGTGTGGTCCGAGCTCGCCTGATAATCGGCTGAAGCCACGACGGCTGCGCGTCTTTAGGCACTCTCGGTTTCATGTTGAGAAACTGGCGAGTCAGCAGTCTTCCAGGGTTCGAGTCCTCATATATGTAAATTTTTAAATAAAAAAAATATGAAATAATCCACATAGATTTTTTCTTTTTATATTCAACTCTAATTGTTCTCCAAAGATCAAATTGTCAGAGTTTTAAATTTATAAATTATTTAAATCCAATATCTCAAATTAGTTTTTTCCTTTTAAATTTAAGTCGGCAACTTTTCAGTAACTGTTGAATTTATTATTATTTTTTATGAGTAGTTTATAATGAGAAGTCCAAAGATACATTGGCAACATTTTTTTCAATTTTTCTGACACCCCTCCCCACCCGCAGGTATTTAGAGGAATGGCCTCAGGAATTTCAACGCACATTTCCCATAAAAAATATCTTTTTGTGAATTTAATTCGCAAACGTAAATTTTTGGGTGTATCAAGTACATACTTAATGTTTCTTTTCACAGTTAGTCATAGAGTTTAAATGAAAAATTATTTTTTTTTATCTTATCCCCATCACTCTGTGTTATGGCTTTTCAAAAAACCTCCATGAGTAAAAAATTGAGTTTTTGGTGCTGATTATTATTATTTTGTTGCAGTTTATTTTAGTACAAAGTTTTTCTATTTTATACAAATAATAGTAATGCAGATAAATAAGTGTTTAAATACATTTTTTAAATAATTGGTTATCATTTTTATCAGTTTTCTGTTGAAATAGACTTACAAAATTGCTCTTTTTTCTATCTTTTTAAATGGCTACTAAATTTTAGTTAAAGCGAGGCAATAGTCAATTAAAAATAATTTCAAAAATTGTTTAAACAACTTACTATTTTTAACCTATATTCGGTTTGAGTGATTCCAGAAAATTTCGTTTTTCCCTAAAATTTTAAACTTAACTTTGTCTTTTTAGTTATGAACAAATAGTAGATAAATATCAGAGAGAATCATTTTTTGATTATTTTTAATTTCTTTATTAAAAATTCATCCCTTTTTGCATTTTAGAAATTAATCCATTTTTTTTTAATTCTTCGTTTTTAGTTTAATTCAACTGTTTTTAATTTTGAGTAAAAATATTTTTTTTTAGAAAATTCCTAATTTTAGTTGAAATCTAAATATTTAGTTAATAAAATAACTTTTTTGATCAAAAAACTTCTATTGTCGATTTGAAAATATAACTGTTTTGTAGACAATTCGTCTTTATTGCTTCAAAATTCAACAGTGTTGTTTGAAATTCGTCTACCTTGATTCAAAATTCATCTGTTTTAAAATTCAACGTCTTTGTTAAAAATTTATTTTTTCAGGATTCACGTCTTGGTTAAAAATTTAACTAATCTGTTGAAAATTCGCTTTTTTAGTAAAAAATTAATATATTGATCTGAAAATCTGACTGTTCCATTTTAGATTGCAAATTTCTCCTTCATTTGTTAAAAATGTACAATTTCAGTTAAAGATTAAACTCCTTTATTAAAAACTATTTCCTTTTTTTATGAATTTTTCTAATTAATTAAATTTGGTTGAAAATTCATGTATTTTGTTAAACAACATTTTTCTATTAATATTTTAGACTCAAAATTTAGCAGTTTCAATTTTGGCATGTACTTCTTTTTGTCTGTAAATTTCCCTATACAGTTGATAAAGCATCTTTCTTGATTGAAAATGAAATGTCTTCTTGAGAATTTATCTACTATATACTGTTAAAAATTTCTGTTGGAAACGTCCACTACATGTGAATGTATTGGAAGTATATTAAATTATTAATAATTAATTCATTAAATTCCGCGAATTCTTTGAATTCCGTGAATTCCTTAAATTTCGTGAATTTCTTGAATTTCTTGAATTTCATGATTTCCTTTGATTCCGTGAATTTCTTGAATTATCTGAATTCCATAAATTTCGCGTATTCCATGAATTACCTTAATCCAGAAAATTTATTGAATTCCGTGATAGCCGTGAAATTTCAGAATTCCGTAAATGTCTTGAATTCCATGAGTTTCTCGAATTCCATGAATTGCACGAATTCCATGAATTTCTTCGAATATAATTAATTCCTTGCATTTCAGTAATTTCTTAGGAAGTGTTTATTTAGATTTTCAAATATTTTTAACAGTCTATCTACCTATTTTAACCAGAAAACTTAACTCTGTTTCTGAAAATTTGTCTTTTAGTTTAATTCAACTAACTAAGAATTCTTTCTTTTTTTTTTGGAAATTTATTGTTTTACTAAAAATGCATCCATCTAATTTTCAGGTAACAATTAAACTATTCAATTAAAAACTCTTATAATAGCGCAAAAATTAAATTATTTGGTTAAAGTTTATCAGACGTTGACATTAGCATGTTCGAAATTTATATTACTATTAACGCAAAAAAAAATTAGTAACCTAGTTTATGGATGGACTTATTATATTTGTTTCCAATGAATGGTGTCAGAAACATCATCCAGTAGAAAAAGTCATTGGTAGCCAGACAATAAGAAGTAGTGGAAAAAACTCAGAAAAAAATGTTTAGTCGGGCCAACTATTTAATTTGTTAGAGTTGGTACCGCTTTTTCTTCATAAGTTCTCCTAAAAAATTTACTTTTCACATGAAATTCATTTTTTTTTTTTGTATTATTGATTTTAAAATTCACCTGATTTAGCAGACATTATATGTTTCTTGGATAAGAATGCTACTATTTGGTTGAAAATTCAACAATTTTTTTGAAGTAATACTTTTTGATTAAAAATTTTTCTGTTTTTTTTTTAAATTTACCTATTTCGTAGAGGCTGTACTTTTTCTTTAAATTTAATATTTTAGTGTTGAAAAGAAAACTCAAAGCTTTTCCGGATAAAAATTCAACTTTTCTAGAAAAGTATTTCGTTTTCTTTAAGAAGTCATCCGTTTTAAGAAATTTTTTATCTTCCTTGGATAGAAATGCAATTTCTCGGTTAAGAATTAAACAAATTTCATATTTATTGAATAAAAATGCAACGGTTTGATACATAATTCAACTATTTCGTTAAAATTACATTTTTGTTGTAGAAACTTATTTTTAGTACAAAAAATTCTTATTTTAATCTTAGAAAGTCAAATGGAATCTTTTTTAGATGAAAATTCAACTGTATAACCAAGTTTTCGGAAATAAAAATTCACCTGATTTAACAGAAATTATATCTTTCTTGGATAAAAATGTAACTATTTGGTTGAAAATTAAAAAATTCTCTTGAAAAGTCATACTTTTTTGTTGAGAAGTCTGCAGTTTTTAAAAATCTATTTTTTTTTAAATAATATAAAAGAATATTAAATTAATAGATATATTTTGAAATCATTAAGTTTCATAATATTACGATATAAATTATAATGAAAAATATTACTTGAATATAAGTTAGCATAAACTAAATTAGAATTAAATAAACTTATTATTTTCA
>NC_046665.1:107952953-107960125 GCF_010883055.1 Belonocnema kinseyi | reverse complement strand
GTTTTAATTATGTTAATAATTTAATGTGAAAAAACGTCTTATTTTTAGATAAAATTAAATAATACCGTATTTTTATTTTAACTCTATGTAATCAAAATTTTTTAACTATGTAATATCGAAGCTATATTAATTCTAAATTTTATATAATTGAGTCATTAACAACCAACTTTTTTCACGTTTTAGTTACAATAATAATATTTTCATGATTCATATATTTGCAAATTATAAAGCCTAATAATATTATGTTGTACATGCTTATAATTTTTATGATAATATTATATTCTGGAATGGAAGCTTCTAATGTGTTCCCTAAGGGTTTACATTTTTCTTACACCTTCTCTATTCCTTTACACACCCTCCACACTTACTTGGTGGTGGAAGGGGGACCTACAGTTTAAGGTGGGTTCCGAACCACCAAGAGCAACAGCCTTAAGTACTTAGAGAAAAACCTTTTTTCTCTAGAGGTACCGGTCCCACGACTCTCCGGAGATGAACAGATAATATTATATTCATATTTCATATTTTTAAATTATTTACAAATTTAAAATCGAATATAATTTTAATAATTTTTAAATTGGTTTACTCAATGTTACAGGAATAATTTTATAAATTTTTTCCTAAGATCTAATTTTGTTAAATAATATAAGAGATTTTTAAATTAATAGATATTTTGTGAAATCATTAAGTTTAATAATATAATAATATAAATTAAAAATTAATAATAAACAACAAAATATCAAAGTACACAAAGATTGGATTTAAATTGTTTAATATTTAGTAATATAAGTATGTTATTTTTCCTCAGAGTATGTAATTAAATATAAGCTATTACTTTTGTAATAAAAGTTTCTTTTTTTCTTTTAAATACTTGTATTATTACAATAATACAATTTTTTATTGTGCTTCCGATATTGTGAAATGTGTATTTAAATTCAATATTCTAAATTATATGTACACATATTTTAATTTTCTTACCTTAGATAGAAAGCTTATACTAAATTAAATGTAAAGGAATGCAGTTTCAAATTTGAATTAAAATTTAATGTAAACATTATTTAAATGTTTTCATGGAAATAATTATTATGTATTGCTTTTTATCTTGTGAAATTATTAATTAATTATCAACTGATTTTAGCAAAACTCACATTTCTGGACTTAGTTTACGAGTTTATTAATAAAGAAAATTTTAGAGATGAAAGTTCAAATTAAAAAATGTATTAACTAACAATTATTTAAAGGTTTTAGTGAGAATTAGAGTTTAATGCTTGTTATTTTTTAAAATGAATCATGTATATAAGCTGAATATTTTTTAGAACATTAAATTGAATAAAGATTAAAATTTATTACTTCAAGATTAAGTAGTATTAGTAACAAAAAAATTATTTATTTACTTATAGATTATATAATGAAACACTGAATATGATTTGAATAATATAAATCAATTTATTTTTTAAGTACCTCTATTTAAATTAAGTAATTTTTCGGAATTATGCTGGTGTTCTGAGATTAATATTTTCATTCAATTTTCAAAAGTATATGTGAAAATATTTAAATTTTTTCCCACAAATTAATATTAAGTCACTAAGAAATGACATTTATGTAAATAAAATTTTAAATCAGTGATTAAATAAAAATTTTATAAATAAAAGTTCTAATTTAAAAAAGTATATAAAGTTAAAGTTATTTGAATGTTTTATAACAGAATTATATTTTAATGGTTTTTTGTGTAAAATAGTCAATTAATTATTAGCTAATTAACATTTTCTGATTATCAAAGTAAATAAAGATTTAAATTAATATCCTGAAATTTAAGTAACATAATTTAATTAGTGACTTAAAGGTTCTATTATGAAATATCGAATATAATTTGAATATTAAAAGTTAATTTTTATTTGCAATTATATTATTTCAATTAGATAGTTTTTCAAATGATTCTGATGTACTAAAATGTGTATTTGCATTCGATTTTTTAAATTATATAGAAATACGTTTGATTTTTTATTAGAATTAGTATCAAAAGTTACCAATAAAACAAATTTGCAAAAATGAATGTGATATTAAAAGAAAATGTAGAGTACAAATTATATCTATGTTTAAATGAAAATTATTGTTTAATGCTTTTTATGTTATCATTTATAAAAAAATCAATTAACTGTTAGATGTCTAATTTTTGCACAACACTAGATAAAGCTTCAATTATAACTCTTTTTTAAATTAAGAATTTTATATTGTGCAATAATTTTTATTTTTCTAAATTTTGTTACCATATTAAAATTCCAAAATTTTTAAGAAAAAAAAATTTTTATCTTTGTTTGTATCTGGCTAATCTTTTTTTTTAATTTTCAAAGAGATAAGGAAAATAAAATCATTAAAAAAAACTTATTTTAAGAATTGGAACAATAAAAGCGTCTTAATAATTTTGAAAGATTTTGAGATTAAATTTTTTTAAACAGTTATGGGAACATTTTAAGCAGTTAATATTTCATTTTGATATAATAATTTGAAATTTTAAAGATTTCAAAATTATTTTTAAAAAAATATGGAAGATTTTAAGACAATTATTTCCATTTTCCAGGATTTAATTTAAATTTTGTTAAACTTAATTTTTTAGGGTGTCAAGAGAAGGAAAAATATATAGTTTGAATTCATGGGAAAATTTCAAACGATTTTTTACTAATGAGTTCTAAAAGCTCATCACAAAAGATTACAAAACATTTCCAATTATTTCATAAAATTAAAAAAAAAGGTTTAAACGTTTTTAAAGCAACATCGTGCCATAATATATAATATTGGAACAAATTTTAGTAAATTCAAGAGATATGTAGACGTTTTTAAACGATTAAAAAACAATGAAAATTTATAAGAAATTTTAGGACTTTCTTAAAAATTCAGGACAATGACATGAATTCTTTAGGTTCCCAAAACAATTTCTTTCGAATTTTTAATTTGAAAAATGAGCCTTACAAGAAAATTTCAAAATATTTTTAAACATCAAATATTTCCTTAAATTTCGAGAAAGAGTAGAAGATTTTAAAGCAAAATTTTTAAGTTTGGTAACATTAAAAAGTAAAATATAAATTAAACTATAAAGTTCTATAAATATTGGGAAGATTTAAGGAGAATTACAGATTTAAGGAGCGTTTTACATTTGAAGTAACTTTTCAAAATTTTAAGAAAAATTCCAGTCAAATCAAAATATTTTTAAGAATTTAAGAGGCATTGTATATATATTTACTTTAAAAGGGCTCGAACTTTTCCTATTATTTTGTAAAATCCCCGAAAATAATTTTTTAATCTAGATTTTTTGTTGACGAATCTAAAATATTAAAAAATCTTTTGTAATTTTCTTTAATTTTGTAAGACATTTTTTAAGATTTTGAAGTTAATTTTCTACATTTTAAATGATTTTTCAAAATTTTAAGAAAAATTGGATTAGTTAAAAAATATTTTTAGGAATTCAAGAGGCTTTGCAAAGATTTAAAATATTTTACAGTTTGGAAGCATTTCCGAAAATTTATGAAATATTTATCATCTCTTCTGAAATTATAAAAACCCTAAATATCTTTTGAAAAGGCTAACATTTTTCTAATAATTTGTAAAATCATGTATAATCAAATATATATTTTCTAAATCTTCTACATTCTTTTTTTGACATAAATATTTAAAAATCTTTCCTAATTGTCTCATGAAAATTATAAAATTTATATAATTCTAAAAACAATTGCTAATACTTCTTTCCTTTAAAATAATTAATCAATTAAATTATTAAATAAACAAATGAGACAAAAAATGGCTATTTTATCTATTTGACATTCGCAGTGCTCGTCAATAACAGGAAAAGTGTTAAAATCGCCTAAGTTTCATAAATTAATATTAGCTAAAGATGTTCCAATATTATACATTAAGCAACAAAATTTTTTATAAAAAATTATTTGTTGAAAAAATGTCTTCTCTGATTTTCTATACTCATAGGTTTTTTTCTAGTTATATTGCAAGACATTTGAATGGAAATTATATGATATTAAAGAAAATTTCTCAAGATTATAATTCTTTATATTATAAACAAATGTTATGAACAAATGCAGTAATCAGGCATTTTTCGACAGAAAAATTCGTTTTTTTCGATGTACATTTTTTTTCATTCGGAAATTTATGATATTGGCCACAAAATTCATAATTTGCTTATTAATCTTATGATCTTTAAAAAAAATGCAATAAACAAATGCATTATTCGGACATTTGTGGAAAGAAAAGTTCGGTTTTTCAAATGACAGTCTTTTCATATGGAAACTTGATGGTAATTTCAGCAACATTTATGATAAGTTGATGAATTTTATCATTTCTGTAAACAAATTTGATAAACAAATGCATTAATCAGGCATTTGTTGACAGAAAAATTCGTTTTCTTTCTACGTCAACAGTTTTAATTCGGATATCGGAAAAAAATAAATTTTCCATCGACAGATACTCGAATAATGCATTTGTTTATTAAATTTGTTTTAATTAAATAGAAAATTGATAAACCAATTATGAATTTCGCTGAAATCATCATGAGGGCTGCAGAATTTATTATGAAGATCCAAATAAAAAGTCTGATTTCGAAACAAAAAAGAAATTTTCTGTCGACAGATGCCCCAATAATGCATTTGTTAATTAAATTTGTTAAAAAAACTCATTAAATTGATTAAAAAATTATGAATTTTGCTGAAATTTTCTCATGGCGTTCCCAACTGAAAAGACTGCCATTGAAAAAACCAAATTTTTCTTTCGACAAACATCCGAATAATGCAATTGTTTATTAAATTTGTTTTAAAAATTATAAAATTAGTCAAAAAATTATGAATTTTGCTAAAATTATCGTAAACTTCCAAATTGAAAAAAGTTAACCTAGAAAAAACGAATATTTCTGTCGAAAAATGTCGGATTACTGCTTTTGTACATTCAATTTGTTTATAATATGAACAATTATAATCAGAAGAGAATTTTTTTCATATAATATTATTTCGATTCCAATTTCTTGCAACATAACTTGAAAGAACGTGTATTTATGGAAAATCGTTCAAAAAAATTTTTTAACAAATAATTTGTTGATAACAAATTGTTTTTGCATATTGTCTAATATTTCAATAGTCAAATAGAATAAAGGCCATTTTTTCGTCATATTTGTTTATTTATGAAGAAATTAAAAACCTCATTCAAAAATCAGGCTTGACAAATCTCTTAGAAATCTTATTAGCTTTTTTTGCAATTTTTTTGTGTCTAAATCAGTGAAGATTTGTGGGCTGGACGCCATTCTGAACCAAACAAGTCATTTTTCTTTCTAATATGCGGCATTTTTTTTCTCTTGACTTTTTGACATATCGTACATTATTTGGCTTAAAATGTTATTTTAGTGTGTTTTTTGAAATTTTGTAAATGCTATAACTCTGGTAAATTTTGCATTTATGAAAAAAGTCATTAGGATAAATTGATCGCCTGAATGAATAATGTGAATATCCTTACAGACAATTTTTGAATTTTGAACAAAAGTTGTCTCAAAAATTTTCAAAATACGCTCACTTTTTGAATTTTCACCCAAAATGGCTGGCTAACGAACTTGACCTTTATTTTAGGACACTAAAAGAGTATGCCAAAGGCTAATCCAATCTGTCATTTCTTTCGAAAGTTATCGTACTAACAAATTAAAAATCTGCAGACGCAGTCACACACAGACACACAGATATACAAGCCATATTCGAAAAACCCTGTTTTTCTGATTCAGGGGGTCTCAAAACTTGAACATTTGACAAAAACAGGGGGGGGGGGTCAAATTTGACACAAATCTATTACCTTCTCTAATGAGAATGTAATATAATAATCTTACATAACTTTAAGAAGTGTTTCAGAGGAGTATATGTAAGGTTGCGTGTGTGGTGAGAGGAGGACAAAACGATTCGATTATCCTTATCACATAGGACTATCGGGATTGCGGAAGCTCGACTGTAATCCCTTTCTCGCTATAAATTCTGAATGCTGGGCCGGATTGTATATATAATATAAGATACCAGTATGGTGAGGTGAACCCACCCGTTTCAAACACCATCCGATCATTACACGCGCTATTATGTGCACCACTACTTGTTATGCTCTGCTATGCTCTGCGACAGTAGATATTGCTTATTAACTTTGCTTGTCCATTCGTTCGAAAGACTAACGATCGCTTTGTATCGAGAAATAAAGGACTGGATCCAACTTTCAGCCATATGATCATCGTGCAAATGATCCTCCTTTTTAGTTTCATATTCCAGCCAAATTTGCAATATAGTGGAATTATTTTTCATTAGGAGTCATTATTTCTAAGCGCATGCATAGGAGAATCCAGTATAATGAAAAATAGTAAGTAATTTGTCGATTGTGAATTCTCTTTTGTTAAAGCTCCTTCGGCTTTAGCAAACATATTCTCATGATCTACCTCGTGCTTTTGTTATTAAAAATTTTAATGCGACTTTTGTCGTTTTTCCATAAACTGAATTTGCTCATTTTCAATGTTGTTTTTATTACTTAAACTTTAAAAATACGGTCTACCAAGCTTCCTAGCCGTTTTTTAACTTCTAAATTATGTCACTGACCTCAGTGACCCAGACTTTGTCAAACTAAATTTTCTACCGCATCGTGTTCTACATCGCAGTTGTGGCGCCCTATAGCTTCATCTCTCAATAATTGACTATGAATCTCTTTTCAAGAAAATTCAAAACGTTGTTATGATAATCTTGTAAGATATTGAAAAATAAAATTTTTTCTTCTGTTAAGTTTTTTCATATCGTTTGTTATTTGGCTTAAAATGTTAATTTTCGTGTGTTATTGGAATTTTGTAAATACTATAAATCTGGTAATTTTTGGTTTTATAAAATAAGTGATTAGGATCAATTGTTCAGCGTTTGGAATAATACGAATATCTGCATAGAAAATTTTTGAATCTTAAAAATATGATATAAAAAATATTAAAAATGCTCCTGCTTTTTGAATTTTTATCCCAAATGGCTGGCTAACGAATCTGAGCTTAAACAAATTTTTTTAGACGGCAACGATCCCCCCAATTGTGGGTCCGGATGCAATAAGGGCACATAAAATTTTTTCGTGCGAAAACGAAGTCCCCTGGAGGCTTTAGAAAAAATTTTCGAATTTTAATTTTC
>NC_046665.1:107910633-107952853 GCF_010883055.1 Belonocnema kinseyi | reverse complement strand
AAATTAAAATTCGAAAATTTTTTCTAAAGCCTCCAGGGGACTTCGTTTTCGCACGAAAAAATTTTATGTGCCCTTATTGCATCCGGACCCACAATTTCATTCAAAATCCGAAAAAAAAATTCTTTTTTTTTTCGATTTTAACAGGTGCCGGGAAGTGCCCATATAAAGTGCAAGGCAAAAAATGTTTTTTTTACACACTAACGAGTACCTGAAGACTACCTTTGAAACAAAAATTGTCAATTCTTCATGAAATCGTTCCTTTGAGCACTGTATTCTGATCTTTTTTTTCTACTTAAAATTATTAATTTTGGTCTAGTGGAATATTATTGTTTAAACAAATGGAATTTGTTTCAATCATTTTTTTATGAAATCTCTTTTTTCCCTAAAAATTATTACTCTGATCTAATGGAATATTTATTAACATTGGTTCATTCATTTTCAATTATCTAAACAAATGGAATTTGTTTCAATAAAAATTATTAACTGATTAATAATTAATTTAATAATAATTAATTTATGAGTAGTATTTAAGTAATAATTTTTATACAAAATTTTTTAAATAAAATTAATAAAACAATTTTGATAAATGAAGAAAATTATTTAAACAAATTCCATTTGTTTAAACGATTAAAATCTAGTGAACTTATGTTGATGAGTGTTCCACTAGACCAATAGTAATAACTTTTCAAGGAAAAAAAGAAATTTTGTACAAAATTGTTCAAACAAATTCCGTTTGTTTGAATAATAAACAATATTTGAACCAATGTTTATAAATATTCCACTATACTAATAGTAATAATTTTCAGGGGAAAAAATGAATTTTCGAGAAAAAAAATTATTTTATTATTTGACCAAAAGCTTCATTTTTAAACACTAACGCTATCATCAACACTCAAGTCGAATAATGAAGTTTCAGATGAATAAGGAAAAATAAAAATGCGCATTTTGACCATTTTTTTATTAAAAGGCTTGATTTTTTTCGGAATCAACCTAAAATGTTTAGCCGAAGACTCCTTGTTCTCATAGATTCTTTTGCAAGATGCTTCGAATTAACTCCGCAAAAAAATCAAGCTTATTAATGGAAAAATGTTCAAATTGTGCATTTGTTTATGGAAATTGTTTAAATAATCAACATTTTTTGGTCACTATGAAAAATATGATAGCAAGAACTCTTAGGCTGGACATTTTAATATGATTCCGCAAAAAATCGAGCCTTTTCATCAAAAAATGGTAAAAATGCGCATTTTTTTATAGAAATTGTTTAAATAATTAAGATTTTTTATGACTATAAAAAATATGATAGCAAGGAGTCTTAGGAAAAACATTTTAAGTTGATTCTGCAAAACATCAAACCTTTTCATCAAAAAATGGTAAAAATGCGAATTTGTTTATAGAAATTGTTTAAATAATTAATATTTTTCGGTCTCTATCAAAAATATGGTACCAAGGAGTCACAGACAAAACATTTTAAGTTATTTACGTAAAAAAATCAAACCTTTTCATCATAAAATTGTCAAAATGTGCATTTTGTTTATAAAAATTGTTGAAATAATTAAGATTTTTTGGTCGCTGTGAAAAATATGATAGCATGGAGTTATCTGTTCAATATTTTAACTTGATTCCGCAAAAAAAGCCAGGCCTTTTCATAAAACAATGGGCAAAGTGTGCATTTGTTTATAATAATAGTTTAAATAAGTAAAAATTTGTAGTCACTATGACGAACATGATAGCAAGGAGTCTTAGGAAAAAGATTTTAAGTTTATTTCGCAAAAACTCAAGCCTTCTCATACAAAAATTTTCAAAAAGCGCATTTGTTTATAGAAATTGTTTAAATAATGAAGATTTTTTTATCACTATGAAAAATATGATAGCAAGGAGTTTTATGTTAAACATTTTAACTAAAATCCGAAAAAAAACCAGGCCTTTTCATCAAAAAAAGAGCAAAATGTGCATTTGTTTATAAAAATTGTTTAAATAATTCAAATTTTCTGGTCACTATAAAAAATATGATAGCAATGAGGCTCAGGCGAAACATTTTAAGTTGATTTTGTAAAGAAATCAAGCCCTTTAATCATAAAATTGTCAAAATGCGAATTTGTTTATAGAAATTGGTTAAATAATTAACATTTTTTGTCACTATGACAAATATGATAGCAAGGAATCTTAGGAAAAGCAACTTAAGTTGATTTCGTAAAAAAATTAAGCCTTTTCATCCAAAAATGGTCAAAATGCGCATTTGTTTATAGACATTGTTTAAATAATTGAAATGTTTTAGTCACTATGAAAAATATCATAGGAAGGAGTTTTATCTCAAATATTTTAAGTTAATTTCACAAAGAAAAATTAATTATTTTCATCAAAAAATGGGCAAAATGTGCATTTGTTTATAAAAATTGTTTAAATAATTGGCAATCGTTAGCTATTCTCAACTTATTCTAAGCAAACATCCTTATCTGAGATACTTTATACAAAAACTATGGTTCAAAATTAGCTAATCATTACAAATCAAGAAAAAATTATTTTCTTTAATTAATTTGTTTATAACATTATTAAAAAATTGTTGTCTTACTCTAACCCGCTATTAAATTATTTGTAGTTAGTTTTTAAAGTTTATTTATGACCTTTTTTAATGAATTTCAAATTCTTAGAAAAAATGGTATCACGGAAAGATTCAGCAATAAAAAGTTGTAAGTTTGTTTTTAAATAAAAAATTTTTGTTGAGTGAAAGTAATAAATTTCTTGTATTACATTGAATTAATCGTCAACAGATTCTCGTAAAGTCTCCGAGGCTAGAGAATTGAAGAGAATAAAAAGAGGACTGATATTTCGATTCGGAATCTCTATCATAATTATATGATGTTTTTGAAATCCTTATTATGTTGTGGAATGAGTATCTGAATTTAATTTTCCAAATTATATATAAATTTGTTTTTTTCTAAGTTAGTGTAAAAGTTAATTGATAATTAAAATCTTCAGAAACGAAAAACCAATAAATAATTATTTGAAAATTGGGTTAATGATGTAAATAAACACAAAAGATAGCGCGCGCACAGGAAAGTCAAACAATGCGGATGTCTCCGAGTTGTTTGAGGAAGCTCAAGTCTCATTGAAATTGTAACGATCGAGAATGTATAATGCCTGCTATGATAATTCGAGCTCGGGACAAATTCGAGGGCAAATAAAGTCCAGTCAGCTAGCCAGTCAGTTGGTCCAATAAATCAAATCTGATGAAAATTCATCTTAAAGAAGTGCGCTATCAGTTAATTTGTACTCAAGTGCTAACGATGCTTATCAGTGTCAAATAATGACTTCGTTTAAGACACGCAATCTTTCTTTTTTCCGTGGCGCAATTAATAAAGAAGTCGAGCGAAAGTCTCAAGGCTTCGAAGGGATCCCTTGAAAAATCGTTACGTTGTTGCCGTTGCGATGCGATGTAACGATTGCAACAGAGTCGGTCCAGTTTTAACTCTCTTACAAAGCTTCAATTGCTTATTATCTTCATTCAGGATCATTCTCCTTTCAAGATTAATTTCTTTTTCTCGATCTCATTATTAACTTTGTTATCGAAAAAGTAAATTAGTTTATGAATTGATCATTGTACTCTACCCAGTCGGCACAAAATTTGATGACGTCTTTACGACATCGTTACGACATCTTTACGACCACTTTACGACATCCTATGTCCATGTCGTTTCGGTGTCTTTGCGATCCCAGTGGGCACAAAACTTGATGACGTCTTTATAAATTCTTTACGACATCTTTACGACCACTTTACGACATCCTATGTCCATGTCGTTTCGGTGTCTTTGCGATATCGCCAAGACATCGTCAGATCATACGACTTATTTACGATATCGTAAAGGCACCTTAACGATATGGACATAGGATGTCGTAAAGTTGTCGTAAAGTTGTCGTAACGATGTCGTAAAGACGGCGCCAAACTTTGTGCCCACTGGAATATCGTAAAGACATCATCAGATCATACGACTTATTTACGATATCGTAAAGGCACATCAACGATATGGACATAGGATTTCGTGAAGTTGTCGTAAAGATGTCGTAACGATGTCGTAAAGACGACGCCAGACTTTGTGCCCACTGGGTACACTGTTCAACATTTCTGTTGGAAACTTCCATAACATGTATTGGAAACTTATTTCCGTAATGTAAGGTCACTCTACAATACAAAATTTTGTAGTTTCCAAACGCTGGCATTTGCATGATACCTCACATGTATTTGAATTTTACAACACAAGCGTGACACTCTTGATACACACTCAATTTTCGACAGAGATTTGTAAACAGGTTTTGTTAAATTTTTTTTGTAACTTTCGTCATTTTTCGACATATTTTGTATTCTTTTTTATTTTCGAAGTTGTTTTTCATTAATAAAGCAAAAAATACGCGTCCTATCAAGAAGTGTTTCTTAACGAAATTGTAGATTATTTTTTGTGCAATCAAAATTTGAATTTTTGATTTTCCAACAAAATCCAAAAATTTGTTATGACAGTCTTTTAGGGCTTTTTAAAAGCAATGTTTTTATTTTCCTGATTTTTTTCATATCCTTCGTTTTTTGGCTTAAGATTTTGAATTTCGGTTGATTTTAAAATTTCTGAAAATGCTATAAATCTGAGAATTTTCTTTTTATCGATAAAAGTCACCAGGATAAAATGTGTGTCAATTTTAATACTATTAATATCCGTGCACCAAATTTTCAAATTCAGAAATAAGTGGTCTCAAAAATGTTCGAAATGCGCTCACTTTTTGAATTTTTATTGAAAATGGCTGGTTAACAAAACCGTCCTTTCTTTTAGGACCTAAAAAAAGTGTGCAGACGATAGAGTCGATCCGTTGATTTTTTCAAAAGTTATCGTGTTTACGGACGGGCAGACAGACAGACGTCATCGTAAAAACTTAATTTTCGAATTCAGGGGTTCTCGAAACGTGGCGATCTGTTTGAAAATTGTTTTGTTAAATTTCCGACAATTGTAATACTTTCTCAATCATAAATGATGAAAATGCAGAAATATAAATCATTTCTTAGGGCACTTGTTTCAGGAAAAGAAAGAAATTTTCTGACGGAGCCAAAACTTTTATTAATATATAGTATATAACGCGCATATTCACAGAATTAAAAAATTCATGGAATTTAAGAAATTCACAGAAATTACGGAATTCAAGGAATTCATATAAATCCCGGAATTCACGGATTTCATCAAATCCATGGAATTCAGGCAATGCACGTAATTCAAGGAATTTACGACATTCAAAAAATTGGTGGATTTGACGGAATTTACCGAAATTATGGAATTGAACAAACTCAAAGAATTTAAGGAATTCACAGAATTCATGGAATTCAATGAATTCAACAAATTTACCAATTCAAGAAATTCATGGAATTCACGGAACTCACGCGTTTCATAGAATTCACGGAATTCACGGAATTCGCGGAAATTAAGAAATGTACGAAATTCACGAAATGCACGGCATTCAAGGAATTAAAGGAAAACGCTAAATTCACTGAATTCATGTACTTCATGAAATTCAAGGCATTCGTGGAATTAACGAAATTACAGAAATTCATGGAATTTACTTAGAAGTATTTTGTTAATTCTTTAAATTCCATAGATTTCGTGGATTCCTTAAATTTCGTTAATTATTTGAATTTCTTGAATTCGGTGAATTCTTTGGATTCCATGAATTCCTTGAATTAAATTAATTATTTTGATCCCGCGAATTCCTTTAAATCGTAGAATTACAAAAATTCTATGAATTACGTGAACATGACAAAACCAGTGAGTTCCATGATTTCAGTGAATTCCTGGAATTTCATGAATTCCTATATTCTCATGAATTCTTTAATTCGATGAATTCAGTAAATTCCGTAAATTCCATAAATTTCATAAATTCCGCGAATTTCATGAAATATGAAAATTCCGTGAAAAAAACTCAAAGGATAGTTCCAAGAATTCAGGGAATAAAACATGTCACAGAATTTTGTCTATACTAGGAATCCATCGAATTCCTCAAATTCGCAGCATTTAGGAAATTACAAGAATTTGAGAAATCCTAAGAATTTTAAGAATCCAGAGACTTTCAGGAATACAAAGAATTTCACGACTTCCAAGAATGTCTAGAATTCTA
Organism: Belonocnema kinseyi; assembly: GCF_010883055.1. Lineage (NCBI taxonomy): Eukaryota > Metazoa > Arthropoda > Insecta > Hymenoptera > Cynipidae > Belonocnema > Belonocnema kinseyi. The sequence continues at coordinate 107,946,709 of NC_046665.1, read as the reverse complement.
GAAATTCCATGAATTTAAAGGATTTCTAGAATACAAAGAGTTTAATGAATTTAAAGAATAAGATCAATTCAATTAATTCATGGAATTCGTGAAATTCGTAGAATTCTCCAAATTCATGAAATTTAGGGGTAACATAAAATTGACAAAATTTAAGAAATTCCTCAAATTCCTAAAATTTATATTTTTTTATTCATGAAATCCATGAAATTCTTGAAATTCAGGGTGTTCTTGGAATTCTCGGAATGCCAACACTTATTAAATTTTTCTAATTTTTGGAAATCCTGAAATTCATAGAATTCTTGGATTTCCAAAACTCAAGAAATATACAAAATTCTTAGAATTATTAGAATTCGTAGAATTTATGGAACTTAGTAAAATCGTAGAATTGAGGAAATTCCGGGAATTCAACAAAAATCGGGAAATTAATTATATACATGTCATTAACGGAATTTAGAGACTTCATATTCAGAAGAATCACAGAATGCTGGGAATTCAAGAAATTAAGAAATTCAAGGAATTCAGGGAATGCAAGAAACTCAAGGCATTTAGATATATAATTAAATTCATGGATTTCAGGAAATTCATGGATTTCAGGAAATTCATGGAATTTATGAAATTCATGGACTTGATGAAAATCAAGGAATTCAGGGAATTTCAGAAGCTAAAGGATTAAGAATATCTTTGGAACTTAAGGAATTCAGGGAATTAAAGCTATTCAGGGAATTCAAAAAACTCAAATAGTTGAAGGAATTCATGAACTGCAAAGAATTCGGGGAATGAAAGGAATTCAGTAAATTAAAAAAATGTAAATGAATGCAGCTAATTCAGAAATTTTAACGGAATTCAGGGAATTCAGATAATGCATGGATATCATGATATATATGGTATTCTTGAAATTCATTCAATTCATGGAAATTATGAAATTTATGTAATTCACGGAATTTATGGAATTTATGAAATACTTGAAATACCTGTGAATTTTTGAATTGATGAAATTAAGAGAACTCATGAATTTTATCAAATTCATGAACTTCATGCGATTCAAGGAATCCTGAAAATTCAAGAAATGCAGGGAATTTAGGTTCTTATTTTTTTCTTTTAATAATTCAGGGAATTCAGAACATTCAAAAAATTTACAGAATTTATGGAATTCTTGGGATTAGTGGAATCAAGAAAATTCATTAATTTTATCGCATTCACGGACCTTGTAGGATTCAAGAAATTCAGGAAAGGTAAGAAATTTAGGTTATTCAATTTTTTTTATGTTTTCAGAGAATTCGTCAAATTCACAGAATCCATGGAATTTATGGAATTCATAGAGCTTATGAAATTCAGAGAATAAAGGGAATTAAAATAATTCTTGTCATTCAGGAAATTCTTGGAATTCAGAGTATTCAGGGAATCTAGAGAATTCTTGAAAATTGTAGAATTCATGAAATTTGTGAAATTCCTTAGATTCATTGATTTTACAACATTCTTAGAATTCCTAAAATTTATCAAATTTTTAAAATTGATCAATTTTTGGGAAATCGAGAAAATCATAGAATTTAAAGCATTCAAAGAATTCCTGAAATCCTTGGAATTATTGAAATTCTGAGAATTCAGATTGCCACAGTTTCTAATTAGTTCTGACTCTCACAAAGCTTTAACTATTATCTTCATTCAATCTAATTAATAAGTATGTGGTCAAAAAATAAATCAATTTATAAATTGATCATTATATTATATGTATAGGTATTAAACTCAATCAATTATAAGATATTATATATGTTAAGTGAGTCATTTGTCAAAAGTTATAAATAGCTCTATTCATTTCAGTAATAAATTAAAGCATTCCTCTTTGAGACTGTAAAGATATGAGTAGCTAAGAAAATTACCTACCTAGCAGATTTTCTGATAAAATTTATCAGAAGTACCTATAATCTTCTGAATCTATAATGAGTCCGACATAGTCTCTTATCGGTGAAAATGTACAGGAAGTTTTATTCTATAGCGATTAAAGTTCTGAATATAAATCAAAAATTAACGGATAATATAATTATGTTAATTAGACTGTATATCATTTTTTGAAAATTTGATTAAAAAATTAGTCAATTTTTTATTCTAGAAGAAAAATTATTTAACGACAAAAATTCTAAGAATATAATACCAAATATAATATATTTCTTAATTATTTACTGTCATAAAATTTAACAACTATAATAATCTACGAATCTGTTCATTTATTTTGAAAGATCCAAGTTTTTTAAATTCTTAAATTTCGTAGGATCAAATTAACTATACATTTTTTACAGAAATCGTATTTTTTACCTTTTAAAGATCTATTCGATATCAATAATTCTTTGAACTTTTAGCCAATAAAAAAAAGTTATAAAACAAGAGAATTAAAAAGAATTTTTTTTCAGTTAGCTTCAGAGTCTGAGATATATTTGCATTCAACTTTAACAAAAATATAAACGTACAGAAAAACAAATAACTTGTTTGTTTTATAATATGAGTATTATAAACAAATTTTATAGGCAATTGAACCATTTTCATCCTATTTTCGTGAAAAAAATTCTTTTTTATTTCACATATATTATTAAACTTTATTTCATTAATTTTGTTACAAAATATTTTTCGCCCGTGACATGCAGCTATGTTGTCAATAAATTAGGTTAACAAATAAAACATTTCTATCTTTTTTCGCGAAAAAAATCTTTTTCATAATATAAGTATCATAATAACATACTATTTACTTTCTGCTGCCAAATAATCTTAGCGCTTAAGATAGTTTCCTAACTATAAACAATTTAAGATAACAAATATAAATTTTTTATATTTTTCTCGTAGAGAAATATCCTTTTTTATATTTTATGTATCGTTTATAGCTTACTAATGTTATTTTTCTGCAAATTTTTTTTTTTTAAATTAACATGCTCATCTTTTTTTAATGTAACTAGTTAATTAATAGTAAATGTTATTATTTATCGCAGAAAAAATTTCTTTTCATATTATATGTATCGTAAAAGCTTCAGAAAATTATTTTGCTACAATATATTTTTAACACATTAATTCCCTAATAATAATCATTGTTATAAATAATTTAAGTTGATAAATAATAAATTGTAATATTTGCTTCGTGAAGAAAAATTATTCTTACCCAATATTATCACAATAGCTTACTACAATTATTCTGGTGCAAAATATTTTTAAAACTTAACATACAGCCTTGTTATAAACAATTTAGTTTAACAAATATAACATTGTTATCTTTTTTTAGCAAAAATTCTTGTTCATCATATTTGTATCTTTATAATATATTAATCGCATTTTATTTTAAAATATTTTTAGTACTATACACTCATTATTTTATAAATAATTTAGGTTAAAAAATTAAAGATTCAAAAATTTTTTTGCTGAGAAAAATTCTTTTTAATCAAAAATATTCATTTTTAACGAACATTTGGAATTAATAACGCGAAAACGAATTTTTTAAACAAGTAGTTACACTTTAAAACCTATTTGTTGAATTTTTCACCGACAAGATCAATTTTTTAACAAAAATATTAGTTTTCTGTTAGAAAAAAATGAATTTTACACAAAATGCAAGAATTCTAACCAAAACGTTGAATCTTCACGTAAAAAAGGTGAATTTTCGAATAAAAAGATTAATTTACTAACAAAAAAATGAATTTTCAATCAAATTTATGAATTCTCAAGGAATAAGTTAAATTTTCAACTAAAAAAGATTATTTTTCAAACAAAAAGATCAATTTACCACAAAAAACGCGAACTTTAAATAAAATTTAAGAGTTTTCTACCAAAAAGTTAAAATTTCATCTAAAAAGGAAGAATTTCAAAACAAAAAGAATAATTTACTACAAAAAATTTGATTTTTCAAGAAAAAAAGAAATTTTGTTTTAATTTTTAAGAAAGTGGTTTCACTCTTAATATCTAGTCGTAAGACTTAAACCAAAAAAATACATTTTTAAACAAAAAAATGCATTTTCTACAAAAAGAAAGTTTGTAACAAAATTCTTGAATGCTGAACCAAACAGTTGCATTTTTAAATTAAAAAACGAATTTTTAAAGAAAAAGAATTATTTACTACAAAAAAGAATTAAAAAAGGAGAATTTTTTAACAAAAAGAATCATTTACTACCTAAGAAGGCAAATTATCAATAAAATTAAGGAATTCTCAAACAATAAATTTAATTTTCAATAAAATTAAAGAATTCTTTACCAAAAAGTTCACTTTTTAAGAATGAAAGCATTTTTTTAATTTTTAAGAAAGTTTTCCAACTTTAAGTCCTAGTCGTAAGATTTTCAACCAAAAAGATAAAAATAAAAAAGTAAATAAAAAAACGAATTATTAACAAAATAGTTCCATTGGAACAAAAAGTTAAATTTCTACTTTAAAATCGAGTTCTTATTTTTTCAATCAAAAAGATGAATCCTTAAAAAAGTGATTAATTTTCTACAAAAAAAAAACGAATTTTTTAGTAAATTCAAGGATGTAAACCAAAAAGTTTATTTTTTAAGAAAGAAAGAAATTATTTTTTACTTTTTAAGAAAGTAGTTTAACTTTAAAAACCTAATCGTCAACTTTTAAACCAGAAAGATAAATTTTTGAACGAAAAGTTTAAATTTCTGGGGAAAAAAAGAATTTTTAATAAAATTCAAGAATTCTCTTCAGCTTTGAAACCTCGTAAAATATTAAACCAAAATTATCAATTTTTTAATAATAATAATTATGTACCGAAAAAAATTCCACAAAATTCAAGAGTTCTTAACCAAAAAGTTGAATCTTCAACTAAAAACAAGAGTTTTCAAACAAAAAGATGAACTCAATATAAAAAAAGACAAATTAAAACAATAAGATTATTTTTCTACCAAATACGTAGTTGATAAGCGGTCTTTAAGTTAGTCAGTGTAATTATTAAATTGCCAAATTAATTTAAATAATTTTTTTATTTATTTAAAATGATAAAGTTGTGCAATAAACAAATTATTTGCCCTTCTTTATTTATTTGTTGTATTTAAAGTTTATTTGTTTCTCAAAAACAAGGCCAAGGAGTTTAAAAAAATGATAACAAAAATTAATATTATTCTAGTACTCTTTATTTAACAAACTTATATATTATTTAAATTAAGTATATCTGTTGAACGTAATGATTTATTAAATTATATAACTCGTTTCAAAAACATTTCAATTCTTAATTTAAAAAATTGTTATTGTGTAATAATAAATTATTTATGAGCTTAGTATTAATAAATAAAGTCCTAGGGATATGAATTTTTACATTTAATGGTTGTTAGATATTATTAAAAATGCTTTTAGTTGAAGAAAGTAGAATTTTTATAAAATTCAAGATCTCTTGAACAAAAAGTTAAATTTTCAACTAAAAAAGAATTTTGTAAGATAAAGATTAATTTCATACTGAAGAAGACGAAAATTTAAATGAAATTCAAGATATCCTAAAAAAAAGTTGAATTTTTAACAAAACTAGATTAATTTTCAACAACAAAAAAAACGAGTTTTTAACCAAGAAGTTTTTACTTAATAAAAAGTTAAATTTTTACTTATAAACGAACCATTTTCGACCAAAAATAATCAACTTTTAAAGCAAAAATATAAAATAGAAAGATTGATTTTCTACCGAAAAAAGTTTTTTAAACAAAGTTTAAGAATTCTCAACTAAAAAGATGAATTTTCAACTAAAAAAGACGAATTTTCAAACAAAAAGATAGTTTACTATCAAGGTAGTGTAAAATCGAAAATTTCTAATCATCAACCTAAAAATACATTTTTAAAGAAAGTATTTGAACCGATTTGTTAAATTTTTTCCAATAAGACGAATTTTCAAACAAAAAGAATAATTTTCTGCCAAAAAACAAATTTTTGACAAAATTCAAGAATTCTTAACCAAAAAAATTAATTTGCCACAAGAATAAAGAATTTTTTACAAAATTTAAGAATCTACATCTAAAGCGTTAAATTTTTTACTTAAAAATATTAACTTGACAACAAAAAAGTCATATTATTAATAAAATTCTAGAACTCTTGATTAAAAAGTTGAATTTTAGGAAATTAAGAATTTTTTATTTTGAAGATAGTAGTTCAACTTTGAAACTTAGTTCTTAAATTTTTAACCAAAAAGATGAATTTTCAAACCAGAAGATTAATTTTCTACCGATAAAACTCATTTTCAACCAAATTCAAGAATTCTCATCTAAAAAGTTAAATTTTCAAATAAAGAAAATGGATTTTTGATCCAAAAATAAATATTTAAGAAAGAATAATTTTAAAGAAAATTCAAGAATTCTCAACCGAAAAGTTGAATTTTTAAGAAGGAATAAATTTTTTTAACCAAGTAATTTAACTGTAAGACGTAGTCGTAAACTTTTAAGCCGAAAAGATTAAATTTTATACAACAAGATCAATTTTCTGCCAAAAAAACTAATTTTCAACAAAATTCAACAATACTGAACTAAAAAGTTGAATAATTATCAAATAAAAAAAATTGTAACAAAAATAATAATTTACTACCATAAAAGTCGAAAATATTAATAAAATTTCAGAAATTTTAGCCAAAAAGTTGAATTTTTAACAAAACTAGGTAAATTTTCAAAAGAAACTAATTTTTAACAAATAATTAAATTTGCACTTGAAAAAGAACTATTTTGGGTCAAAATTAGAATAAATAAATTTTTAATTACTCAAGTATTTTTAACCCCCCCCCCCCCCCCCCCCCCCCCCCCCTCTCCCCCAAAAATCAATTTTCAACAACACTTTTTATATTAAGTATATCTGTTAAACATAATAATTTATTAACTTATATAACTCGTTTCCAAACAATTCAATTTTTAATATTTAAACATTTCTTATTGTTTATATTATTAAAAATTATTTTAGCTGATTTTTCGTTGATAATTGTCCCTTTTTTACAATTCGTATTCGATTTCTATTTATTGTCATTAAAGATCTCATTCCCACGGAAGTATTTTGTAAGATTTCTCAGGATGAAAACGGTAGTTGGAGGAAAAGTGATTCGGAGAGTCACTCTAATAATCACGAAAAAACAGTTTATAACCAGCTATATTGTTTCGAGAGACTCTGCTTCTTTTGAATTGGTTAATAAGTAATATAATGACGCTGCAGGTCTCCTTGAGAAAAGAACTAATTTTTACAAAAGAAAAAAGATCTGTCTCTGTATCTGTAAACTAGATCAACTCTCTGTTGCAATCCTACCTAAAAATCTACTCCACATTTTTATCTCTTCAAACCGAGTCTAATCTACTAGTATAGACACAAAAAGTTGCGTTCGAGAGGAGTGCAAAAAAAACATTTTTTTGCTTCCAACAAACTAAAGTTAGTGCGTCAGATAATTTTTTTAAAAATGCTTTGCAATTTTTAAAATATGATATAAAATCTGAGGATATTATAACTTAGAGGAAAGTACAACAGAAATTTGATCTCTTTAAATAAAAGTATTGCGGTTTCAACATCAATGCATTTTTAACTAAATAGTTGATTTTTCAACTAAAAGGTTAATTTTTAATTAAAAAGATTGATAATTTATTTTTATTTTTCACCATAGAGATGAGGTTCAACTTTTTGAGTTGAAAACTCAAGTTCTTGATTGCGAATTTTTGAATTTTTATAAAAATGAGGCTTTTCATTAGAAAATGAATTTTTTTGTTTGAAAATTTATCTTTTTGGCTTAAAACTTAACAACTAGGGTTTAAAGTTAAGCTACTTACTTAAAAATTAAAAAATTTCTTTTTTTCTTTAAAAATTCAACTTTACTTTTTTGTGATGAAATTAATCTCTTTGAGTTAAAAATTAAACATTTTGGACGATAATTCTGGAATTTTGTTCAAAATTCGTTTTTTTTTAGTAGAAAATTATTCTTTTTGTTCCACAATTTAACCAAAAGGAATAAAAGTTGAACTACTTTCTAAAAAATGCATTTTCGGATTGAAGATTCATAATTTTAGTAAAAAAATTCCTCTGTTGGTTGTAAATTAATCTGTTTTATTGAAAATTCCTTTTTTTTGGGTAAAAAATTACTTAGATAATTTAAAATTGCCCTATTTACTTTTTGGTTGAAAGTGGTTCTTTCTTAAGTAAAAATTTAAATTTTTGTAAATACATTTTTTTTGTTTTGTTAAAAATTAATCTAGTTAAAAATTCAACTTTTTGGTTGACAATTCTTGAATTTAATTTAAAATTCGTATTCTTTAGAATAAAATTAATCCTTTTGTTTCAAAATTCTTCTTTTGTCGTTGAAAATTCAACTTGTTGGTATAGAAATCTTGGATTTTGTTAAGAATTTTTTTTGTAGAAATTTATTGATCTAAAATTTCACTTTAAAATTATCTTTTTTGTTCGGAATAAAAACAGTTCTGTAAAAAAAATTTTTTTTGTTCAAAAATTACTTGAGTAATTGACAATTTACCTATTTCATTTTTGACCGAAAATGGTTGGATTTTAAGTAAAAATTTAAATTCTTGTCAAAATTGAATTTTCCTGCTAAAAATTCGATTTTTATTGAAAATTAATCTGGTTTTGTTAAAAAATTAACTTCTTGGTTGAGAAATTTTTGAATTTTATTTTAATATTCGTATTTTTGATAGTTAATTAATCTTTTGTTTTGAAAAATCATCTTCTTGGTTGAGAAATTAGCAACTAGGTTTTAAAGTTGATTTACTTTCTTAAAAATTGAAACATTTATTTATTTCTTAAAAATTCGGCTTTTGGTAAAGAAATTTTGAATTTTATTCAAAATTTGTATTTTTTTTATTAAATTAATCTTCTAAATTTAGAAATTCAACTTTTTGTATGAGAACTCTTAAATTTTGTTAAAAATTCGTGTTTTTTTTTAGGAAATTTTTCTTATTGTTCTTGTTATTTTTGTTGTGAAAGTTAAACTACTTTCTTAAAAATGTATAATTGGTTTGAAGATTCATAATTTTAGATGAAAATTAATCTCTTTGGTTGGAAATTTAACTTTCTTGTTCAATTTTTTTTAATTACTTGGTTAATTGAAAATTTACCTATTTCCTTTTGGTTTAAAATGTTTATTTCTTAAGTGAAAATTTAAGTTTTTGTTCAAAATTCATTTCGCTGTTAAAAATTATTCTAGGTTAGTTAAAAATTCAACATTTTGGTTGAAAATTCTTGAAATTTATTCAAAATTCGTATTTTTTTGCAGAAAATTAATATTTTTGTTTCAATCTTATTCTTTTTTAGTTGTAAATCCAACTTTTTCGTTGAGAATTCTTGACTTTTTAAGAATTTTTGTTTGTTTGTAGAAAATTATTCTTTTCGTTTAAAAACTTATCTTGTTGGGAAAAAATTTAACAAATATGTTTTAAAGATGAACTACTTTCTTAGGAAATACGTTTTTGGTTTAATGATTCGCAATTTTAGTTGCAAATTATCTTTTTGGTTAGAAATTAAACTGTCTTGTTAAAAATTATTTTATTTAACTATTTTTTTTTTAATTTCTTAGGTAATTGAAAATTTACCTATTTTATTTTTGATCGAAAATGCTTGGATTTTAAATAAAAATTTAACTTTTCGTTAAAATTGAACTTTTTCGTTAAAAATTCTGTTTTTTCTTGAAAATTAATCTACTTTTGTTAGAAAATTAACTTTTTGGATGAGATTTCTTGAATTTGATTTCCATTTTCTAATTTTTGGTAGTACATTCAGCTTACTGTTTAAAAATTCTTCTTTTTCAATTGAAAGTTTGACTTTTTGTATCAGGCACCTCTAATTTTGTTAAGAATTCGTTGAAAAATAACAACTAGGTTTTAAAGTTGATTTACTTCCTTAAAAATTGAAAAATTTCTTTATTTCTTAAAAATTCATTTTTTTGGCGAAGAATTCTCAAATTTTATTAGAATTTTTTTTTTATTTTGTTATCAAATTAATCTTCTAAATTTAAAAATTCAACTTTTAGGATGAGAATTCTTGAATTTTGTTGAAAATTCGTTTTATTTTTTTATAGAAAATTATTCTTTTTGTTCTTGTTATTTTTCGTTGTTGTAAAAATTGAATTACTTTCTTAAAAATGTATTATTGGTTTGAAGATTCATAATTTTACTTAAAAATTAATCTCTTTGGCTGAAAATTTCACCTTCTTGTTAAAAATTTCTTTTTTGTTGTTGTTGAGAAATTACCTGGGCAATTGATAATTTACTTATTCCCTTTTTGGTTAAAAATGGTTCTTTTTAAGTAAAAATTTAACTTTTTGTTAAAAATTCGTTTCTTTGTTAAATATTAATCTAGCTGCGTTAAAACTACAACTTTTTGGTTGAAAATTTATTAATTTCATTCAAAATTCGTAATTTTTGGCACAAAATTAATCTTTTTGTCTCAAAATTATTCTTTTCTATTTGTAAATTCAACTTTTCGGTTCAGAATTAATCTATTTGTTAAAAATTAATCTTTTTTATTTTAAAATTGAGTTAGTTTGTTGAGAACTCTGAAAATTTATTTGAAATTCTTCTTTTTTGTATTAAATTAATTTGGTTTTTTCTTGAAAATCCATGAATTTTGTCCAATATCCTTTTTTTCGGTAGAAAATTAATCTTTTTGATTAAAAATTTATTACACAAGTCTTAAAGTTAAAAATCGTTTTCAAAAATGCAGTTGTGGGTTGATGATAAAAAATTTTAGTTAAACGCTCATCGATTTAGTTAAAAATTAAAATGTTTTGTTTGAAATTCTTTTTTTTCTTTTTGAAAATTGGATTGTTAAAAGAATAGTTTATTTTTTCAACCAAACGGTGAATTTTTAACTAAGAAGATTGGTATTTTTTACTTTTTTTATTTCTAATAATAGGAATATCAGATGAATTTTAAACTATGATAATAAATTTTGTTGTTGTTGAAAATTAATCTAGTTTTGTGAGAATATAACTATTTGGTTGAGATAGCTTGAATTTTAATTCAACTAAAATAATGAATCTTTAACCAAAGAAATTAATTTTTAACCAAATAGTTTGAATTTCAAATGGAAAATACATTTTCAACCAAACATAGAAAAATTCATTTTTCAGTCACTTTATTTCCGACACATTAATTAAAATTTAAAAGAAAACTATATGTTAAAAAAAATCAAACAAACAAATAGTTATTTTTCAACTATAAAGATAAATTTAATAAACAAAAATAATTTCTAATAAAAAAGGTAATACCTATTATTTTTACCAAAAAATATTTTAATATTAAATAAAAAATATTAGAATTCAACTATAAAAAAATACCAAACAAAATATTTTCATTCTTAATTACAGAAATGAACCTCCAACCAAAATAATAAATTTTCAATCAAAAGGAAGAATTTTACACCAAGGAGATTCAGTTTTTATTAAAAAAATCTTGCATGCATTTTTAACTGAAAAGATTAGTTTTTTCCCCCCAAAAAGGATGAAATTCTTTGAACTAAACATTAGAATTTTTAACAAAGCAGGACAAATTTGTAACTAAAAGTGGAACGGGTAAATTTTCAGTACAAAAAATTCATCTTCATATGAAAGCATAATTATTAACAATATGTTTACATTTTCCATTAAAAGAATGAATTTTTTAACCCAGAACGATGACATTCTACCATAAGATGTATATTTTTAAATTAATAAGATGAATTTTAAACCAAAAAAAGAATTTTCACATAAGAATAATAAAATATCAAAATGTTGAATTTTCAATTGAAAAAGACGAATTTTCTCCAAAACGGTTGAATGCTAAATAGGAAAATGTAAATTTTCAGGAAAAAAGTTATTTTTCAACCAAATAGCTAAGTTTTTTTACTAAAGTAGTTTCATTTTCAAATAAAAAAGATCAATTTTGAATTGAAAATGAAATAAATAGTTTTAAACTTTACGTAGTTATTTATAGTGAATCATGGAAAATACTGCGAAGCCTAAACTAAACAAATTGCAATTTTGATAATCAATAGTGGAAAATACTTTTAATGTAAATAAAAATTATGATCATTTAAAACTTTTAAAAATATTAGGTAAAAACGGGGAATTTTGATTAAAAAATTAACCTTAATTTCCACTGCACACTTTTTAATTCCATTTTAAGTAAATTTTTTATTTAATCAATAAAACTTATATTTATGAACAGTACATTATATTGAAAGAGAAAAAGGAGAGCTTAAAATGTTATGAAAAAATTTTACGCAATTAGTGGATTGCCTCTTAAAAAACTTTATAATGAAATAAAATTGGCTCTTTTTCGTAAATTGTACCAATTAAGATTTCGTCCCTAATTAGTAATTAAGAATTGGAGTCTTTACGATCCAGATCTTGGTTTCCATTCTCTGATTATATAATGGACGAAGGGGACCGGTTGACAGAGCTTGCTTTTGTTTGGATGCTTTTCAAACTTTCTTTTCCGATCATGAAATCCGTTTTCTTGATTCTTATCGGGCGAGTACATTATTAATTATAAATGATAAATTTTAAATGCGCATCGATATAGATAGGATACGATATGTAGCGTATGGATGTGTAATGCAAGTTAAGTCGACCCGTTAGCAAGATCGTGCAAAAATTTGCTGGCGCTTCCAACTTGGATGGCTAGCTGTAACAGGCCCGGAAAAGGGTGAGTGAAGAGGCTACGTCGCGGAGCCTACCGCACCGAGCCTACCGCACTGAGCCTTGCGCGCAGAGCTTACCGCGCAGAGCCTAGTGCGCAGAGCCTTGGGCGCGGAGCCTACGGCGCGGAGTCTACAACGAAGTGATCGGACACACTCCTCAAGTAGTCAAGATCATCGGATTAGCTAATGCCGCTTTCTAAACGTCACCTAAGTCGCCTTGCTTACACAGCAATCGCCTCCCAAAAAGGTCTTTTTATATATATATTTTTTCTTTTGTTGAATTTTCTATTTAATATTTCGAAAATAATACTCAAAAATCAAATCAATGCAGATCAGTGCAAAAAGAAAGATGAAATTTAAAACAAGAAGGGCGTTTCGAAAATTTTGACAATCGTTGGCAATCTCTTAAATGAGTAATTAAGGATTAACATTTTGAAAATAGGACAAGTAAAAAGGGTTAAAAAAAATTTTTTCAGATTAGAATTTTGAAAATTCGCAACAACTTTCTTCTGAAGATTATTCTTTTAGTTATAAATTTGACTATTTGGTTGATAATTTAATGATTTTCTGAAAAGATATCCATTTTGGCTGCAAATTATTTGAAATTTAATGTTATAAATTAAACCTTGAATTTTCCTTGGATGAAAATTAAACTATTTTTTAAAAGTTTTCTATTGTTTAATTCATCTGTTTCAGAAGATATTTTATCTTTCTTAAATAAAAATATTACATTTTGGTTAAAAATTCTACTCTTTTTGTTTAATGTTTGTCTTTTTTATTTTAAAATTCATGTGATTAAGCAAAAATAACATCTTTTTGGATAAAAATGTGATTACTTAGTTGAAAATTTAACAATTTTATTCAAAATTTCTAATTTTTTGTTCAAAATTCTACTGTTCAAATATAAGATCAGGGTGGTGAAAAAAGAACTAAAATATTTTTTTGATGAAAATTCAAACATTTAAAAAATTTCTATTTGATTAATTCTATTTTGATTTAAGTATTCTATTATCTATTTAATTAAAAATCTGTCTGTTTCGAAAAAAATCTTATCTTTTTTGGATAAAAATGCAACTGTTTGGTTGTAAATTAAACTTTTATACTATTTTCTCGAGAATTTAATTATTTCGTAAAAAATGGACTATTTGTTTAAAATTTATGTTTTTGTGTTCAAAAATAAACTGAAATATTTTACAGATGAAAGTTCTAGTTATAAAAAACACTTCTCGTTTTTTATTACAAATTTATATGTTTTACTATGCAATTTAATATTTTTTAGTTAAAAATGCAACTATTCGGTAGGAAATTCAACAAATTTTTTTAAAACGTCATCCTTTTGGACGAAAAATTCATCTTTTAGGATTGAAAATTAAATTCTTTCCGTAGAAAATTATTTTTTGTTTAAAAACCCATATTTTGATTGTGAAAACTTGACTGAAATCTTTTTCTAAAGAAAATTAAACTGTTTTTGTTGTTGTTGAAATTTGATCTTTTTGATTTCAAACCTCATCTATGTTAGATGAAATTTTATTTTTTAAATGAAAACGCAACATTTTGGTTAAACATCATTCTTTTTTGCTTGTGCATTCAACTAATTTTTAAAAAAGATTTGGTTGAATCACTTTGTTAAGAAATCACTTTTCTAGTTAAAGATTTATTTTTGAAGTAAAAATTCATCTTTTTAGTTGTAAGTTTAATTATTTTGTTGAAAAATAATATTTTCAATTGAAAATTCAACTACTTGTATACAAGTTAAACTATTTGTTAAAAAATTTTTTTGATTGGAAGCTTATGCCTGGTTGAAAATTTAACTGTTGAGTAAAAAGTGCTTTTTTTGTTTTGTTTGAAATTAATTTTTTTAACAGAAAATGCAACTTTTTCATTTTTTTAAGATTTATCTTTTTCAGTTGAAAATTCGCCTTTTTTAAAAATAAATTAATAAATTTAAAAATTTGAAATTTATATCTGAAATATTAATTATTGACGATTTGAAGTGACTATTATTTTGATAAATAATTGAAAAATAATTTATTTTAAATATTTCAATTTTCAGGCAGAGGGCTGAATTTTAAACTTTAGAAATGGTTGAACCAAGAAGATGGATTTTGAACCAAACGATTGAATTTGCAACCAACTAATTGAATGTTCATTTCAAAAAGAGAACTCTTCAACAGGAAAAGAATTGGTGAAATTTTCAGGTGAAAAACAAATTTTGTAAACAAGCAACAAAACAATTTTTAATCAAATACATAAATATTCAGGTAAAAAATATCTAAAATAATTAAAATTAAAACAATTATTAAAATTAAAATTAAAATAATGAATAATTAAAAATTAATTATAATAATTAAATTTAGCTAAAAATAAATAAATTTTCAACAAAAAATGGAGTATTTAAATTTTCTCCTAAATTAATGAACTTCAAAAACACTAGTTCAATTTTTAACCAAAAAGTAAAGAATACAAAATGGTTACATTTTCTTCCAAAAAATTAATTTTGAACTATGGTGATGACTCTTTTACCACGAGGAAAAATGTTGAATCAATAGTTTATTTTTTAAACAAACAAATTAATTTTTGACGCAGAATATTAATTTTGTTATAAAACGGCAAATTTTTAACGAAATATATCAATTTTCAACGGAAGATCAACTTTTAACCAAAAATAGAATATTTAATTTTTCATTAGGAAAATTAATATTTAACTTAATAAAAAAAGAATTTTCAACAAGAGACATACATTTTGAGCCAAATAGTTGAATTTTTAAGTGAAAAAATAATTTCGCACCCAAAAATAAAGTAGTTAAATTTTCCGTTAAATTCATTAATTTTCCCTATAACAGTTAAATGTGTAATGAAAAAGATAAATTTTTGGAAAAGGAAAATTTTGGAAGGGGGAGTAGATAAAATAAACTATCTAAGGTTCATTACAGAAGTAGAAGATGGACTAGCAAGGCAGTATGGGTAAATAGGAGAGGGAAAGTAATGGCTGCGGATGGGAATTAGGAAAATTAAGGAGGTTGGAAGTAGTTGGATTGAGAGGAAATAATAGCAGAAAAAGTGGAGAAAGGAAAGGAAAATTAGAAAAGGGGAAGTAAATGAAATAATGAGAGGGAATAGTGAAGGAATTAAGGGGTAAATGATTGGATCTGAGGGGAAGGGGAAGCATAGAGGTTCAATAGAAGTTAGAGTGGAGGTTTCGAGGAGATCACAGGAAGTAAGAGAACTATTAAAAGTGATCTTAAGTGTGAAAGGTTCGTTAGAGAAGTAAAATATGGACTTGCAAGGTAATAAGTGTGAGTAGGGGAGCGAACGTGATAGCTGGGGTAAAAAAGTAAGGAAGCTAAATAGGGGAATTAAGGTGAAGAGAAGTAGGTTAAGTGAGGGGAAATAAGGAAAGAACAACTAGGAAAAGGGAATAGAAATAAGAGAAGGGAAAGTAGTTTAAATTAAAAGAGAAAATACTAAAGAAATTCCGTGGTAAATGAGGGGTAGCGAGGGGAAGATGAAGTATAGGGCATGAAGGTTAGTTACGGAGTAGAATTATGGGAAGCGTGGGCAAGTAGGGGAGATGATTGGAAAAGATTGGAAGTGAGGGAGGTTAGGTGAAGAAGTAAAAAATGGATTAGAAGGGTAGTGCGGATGAATAAGAGAGGGAATGTGATGGCTGGAAAGGGGAGGTAGGGAGAGGGAAATAGGGAAAGAGATTAGTATCGGGTGACGTGAGAGAGGGGTAAGAGGGAATTTTTTCTCACAGTTCAACTGATTTTTCTTACCAGAACTGATTTACGATCGCTATTGTTGAAATCACCTTATTTGTGATAACTTGCAAATAATATTAATTAAAAATTTATTAATATAATTGTTAATAATTTTTAATAAACAAATACATTGATTCATCGTTTCTAAATACAAAAATCTACTTTTTTTCTTTTAGAATTCTCAAACCATGATTTACTAGTGATTTTAAAACTATATATGGAAAAGTTTAATAAAAATTTATGTAAACAAATTGTACAATCTACCGTATACGTGTGGGAAAAAATATCTTTTTAAATATATCTAGTCTTTTTTCATTGCGTTATTAAAACAACAATATTGAGTGAAAATATATTTACTTGTTATAAACAATTTAAAAAATTACATTTCTATAAAGTATAGACACAAGAAAATTAAAATATCGTAAACGTCAGTTCTCTTAAAAACTTAATAATGGTTATTTCTAAAGAAAACATCGAAATCGGTTAAGCAATCAAACCCGCAGACGATTATGAACAGTAAATTCCAGATCTGGGTCACTGTGCGCTGGTCAGGATCAAGAGTAGGCTCTCTGAATTCAAATCAAGATAATAAGCCTAGTTAAATCTAGAGTCTCCAAATTAGGAAAACTAGGCATAACCAGACCTCAGCCAGACCCACGATAAAACTACCCTTTACTTTTTCCCCACTAATTATAGTTAGCAGCTAGTCTTCCCCTAGTTAGCCTGACTGCATAATTTTATGCATATAATAATTATTTGTTTCGAGAATCATAAATAAATTAAATATATCAGATAGAGGCCTAAGTGGCGCCTGATCTGCTCCAGGCTTAAGCTTCCAGATTAGGCAACCTTGGAAATACTAGACCTGTACCAGAATGAAAATAAGAGTACCCTTAATTCTTCCAAACTTTAAAATATTTATTTTTTCACTGGTATCGAATTATCCTTTTAAAGCATTGTTATAATCCAGACTATCTGTTATGTATTCTTCTGTGCTAGTTAGGCTAGACAGCAGATGGTTTACGACTAGTTTGCTCGACTCTAAGCAATTGTACTTGCTCACAAAATCGTGGATAAATTGAGCATGCCTAATAAAGGGATTAAAACAATACCTGATATGGGTTAGACTAGGCTTGTCATATTAGGCAAACTGGTTAAAAACGAACCTGAAACCGACTTAACATTAGACTTCCCTTAAATTTATCCAAATTTTCAAGTTCTTTTTTTTGAAAATCAAGCACGAAACAAAATAAAAAATTTTTAGTTTCACAAATTTTCGACGGGCTAATCAGTTTCTCGAGGCCTATTATTAGACAAATACGACTGGATTTATGCAATTCTTGTAGGGTTCAATATTTTCAGTACTCTACTTCTGGTTTGCCATTACATTATTTGATCGGTATTGAAGAATGCTTCGGACGCTGCTTAGGATCCAGCCTAGGCATTCTAATTTTAAATCAGACTAGTTAGGCTAGTCAGCAGATAGTTTACCCCTAGTTAGCTCAACTCTATAATTTGATTTGCCACTAGGTTCCTTAGTAAGTTAAATATATCAAATAAAAGGCTTAGATAGACAGCCCCTGGCCTGGGACTCGCTAGAACTTCTAAATTAGGCAAACTAGACAAAACCCTATCTAAACCTGGCTCAACATTAGACTCCCCTTAAATTTTTCTACATCTTCAGCTACATTTTTTTAAATATCCTGCAAGCAATAAAGGAAGAATTTTCAGTTTTGAAAAATTTCGCGGGGCCATGATCGATTTTTTGGGGTCCATTATGGTACAAATCGAACGCTCGATTTATGCAACCGTTGCAACGTTCGGTACTTTCAGTACCTACTTCTGGTTTGGAGAACGGTGTCCGATATGACCCTAGCATCTGTATGCGTGCTCGGGACCGTATTCCAATAGCATGTGTGTGTGTGTGGGGGGGGGGGGGGGGGGGGGGGGGGGGGGGGGGTACGAAGGGGCCAGTCGCCCTTGCCGAGGAGCCTGAGGCATAGGCGTGGGCCTTTCACTCTTGCCATCCGGATCGTTCTTTAACTATAGTCATAGTAATACTACACGATACGCCTCGCTTACACACCTTTGCAGGTTATGTGAATCTGTGTGTTTGCCTCGCTCACTTCGTTACTCGTGTTTGCAATCCTCAACTCCCTTTCCGTACCAGTGGCACTCAAATTTCGATCAACCGATTTCCCTCAAATAAAAATTTAAATAATTTTTTTTCAATTCAATATTTAAGTTTAGTCCATCAACAAATATTTAGGGATAGTCCATAAATAAACATTTAGGGAAAGTCCACTATTAAATATTTCGGGATAGTCCATCAATCAAAAATAACTAAAATGATAATATATTAATCGTTAAATATAAATGTAAGAGTCATTTATCGTATACTAGAAAGGTTAGTTATAACGTCAGTCCCACCAAACTTTGGTAAATGGAGACCAAGTCACCAAAAAGATAAATTAAAAAAAAAGAATTAAATTTCCAAGCCAAAAGGATGAATTTCCAAAATAAACGATTTTCAAACATTTCCAAAAGAAATTCCAACCAAATAGTTGAATTTTCATACCGACAAAATTATTTTTAATACTATTAGTTTTCATCAAGAAAGAGAATTTTCTACCTTTTCAGACAAAAAAGAACTTTCAATAAATAATGCAAAATTTCCAACAAACAAAAAATTAATTTTTTAACTGATAGTTGAATTTCCTACAAAAGAAAAACGAATTGGAAACAAAATGATACAATTTTTAACCGAGTATCTAAAATACAGTTTTAAACCAAAGAGATGAATTTTTCATAAAAATGTTATTTTTTAACGAACTAGTTTAATTTGCAACCAAAATGATGAAATTTTAAACTAAAAATGATAATAATTTTTAATAAAATAGCTGAATCCTCTACAGAAATTTTTACCAAAAAAATAGAATATTCAAAACAAAAAATATAGTTTTGCACCGAAGAAATAAATTTTCCCTTAAAAATGTTATTTTTTAACAAACTAGTTTAAAAAAACCAAAATGGTTTAATTTTCAACAAAATACGTGAATTTTCAACCAAACTAAAATGTTTACTGAAAAATATAATGGCTGATATTATTGTAACTAAAAAAGATTTTTTTTTTACATAAAAAAATGTATGCTTTATTACCAGAAAAATGTAATTTTGAAACGGAAAAGCCGATTTCAGAACCAAAAAAGAAAAAAAAAATTACCGCAAGTTATATTTTATATATTTTTAAAAAATTAAAAAAAGGAGCGATTATGGGAAAGGGTCGGAAATCTGAAATATGAAAGTGATTTTCAAACTTATTAAGTTATTATGGAACTCTACCGTTTCAGGGACGTCCTTCACAAACGTCGCAAACTTTCTTAAAATTTCTCAGTAAGAAAGTACTTATTTTTTAAAAATGTATTATTTTATTTTTGATCTATCAGCTTAATTAGAAAATTAAATATTATGCACTCATACTTTTTATTTATCATTTTACTTGAAAATTCGTTTGTTATTTAAAATATGTAACTATTTTGTTGATTTTTTTGGTTCCTAATTATTGTTTTCAACTAACAATGTAACTTCTCCATTATTGTTTGAAAATTAATATTTTTGTTAAAAATTAATCCGTTCTAGTTAAAAATTGATATATTTTGTTAAAAATTCGTCTATTTTGGTCGAAAATTAATCTTCTTGATTCAAAATTCATCATTTTAGATTAAAAAGGGGACTGTTTGGATTTAAACTTATCTGATTTGTTTAAAAATGAAGCGATTTGCTTGAAAATAAAGTTTCTTGTCAAAACATCTTATTATGGGTTTATATTTAGTTATTTAAATAAAAGAAAGTATTTTGATAAAAATATAGTTTTTAGTAGAAAATTAACATTTTTGTGGAAAAATCATATTTTTGGGTTAAATATTTAACCGTGTTTATAAATAACTCTTCCTTTTAGCTGTCTAATTCAATTATTTTCTGGGAAGTGAATGCCTTTAGTTGAAAATTTATCTCTATTTCTGAAAATTAAACTACTTTATTGAAAATTCTATTCTTTGTGGTTGAGAATTAGTTTTTCATAACTTATAATATAACTTCCATTTTTTATTTAAAATTGATATTTTTAATGAAAATTGATCCTTTCTAGTTTAAGATTTATAAATTATATCAAAAAAGTGTTTTTATTTGACAAAAATTAATCTTTGTGGTTAGAAATGTATCCCTTTTAGTTAAGAAAGCAACTATTTGGTTCAAAATTATTCTGGTTTGGTCGATGATTCAACAGATTGGAAGAAACTTAAATTATTCAATTTTAAAAAAATCCTATTTTTCGAAGATTTACGTCTTTAGTTTAGAATTATAATATTTCATTAAAAATTTCGTTTTTATTTTTGGTTGAAAATTATTATTTTTTATCTGCAAATGGCACAATTATCTTTTTGGCTTAAAATGTATACTCTGTATGTTTAAAATTCAACTATTTGAAAAAATTCATATAATTTGTTAAAAATTCATCTTTTTGGTTAGAAAATATGATATATATTTTAACTTAAAATTTCAGCTTTTAAAGTGCTTCGCAATGAATTAAATATGGTATTTACATTAATTTTATTTGGAAAAATGTTATTTCTCCATTTTTACCACAGTTTCAAAACATGCAAGTAGAAAAGAGGACGATTCTCTTTTTTACTTGTATGCTTTGCAATTAGAAGCAATTGGAAAAGAGAATGTATGAGAAATAGGGGAAATGAGGAATAAGAGTAATTAAATGTTGTGTAGGGAAAATAGAAAAGATAATGGAAGGGATAGTATGGGAAATGATATGAGGAGAGTAAGGGGACATGAGGGGAAATATGGACAGAGGAAGTGATAGGAAGAGAGGAAGTAATTGGGAGAGAGGAAGTGATAGGAAAGAAGAAATAATGGGGAACAAGGGGTGGAAATGCAGGTGAAGTCAGGTGAAATGAGGGGACGAAAATTGGTTGGAGTGATAGGAAATTAAGAAGGAGATGCAGAACATGTAAGTGGATGGAAGTTGAAGTAGGATAGTAGGGATAGTAGGTTACTTTAAATGGGTAGGAGAGGAAAGTAAGGGCTGCTGAAGGGAAGTAGAGCAGAGGAATACAAGCAGGGAAAGTGAAGAGAGAGAGAGAGAGATTGAAGCAGAAAAGAAAGTAGAGGAGAAAGAGGAGAAGTGAGGGAAAATTAAGAGAGGTCAATTAGGGTAAATTAGGAAAGACAAAGTAGAGGAAATTGGGGAAAATAAAGACGGAAATAAAGGAAAGTGAAAGTAAGGTTAAATGGGGACGGCAAGAAACGAAAGCAAACGAAAGGAGGATAAGGGCAGATGGTGAGAGGAGAAGTATGGAATGTGAAAGGAAATTAGGAGTGGTGAAAAAGGGGAATAAGAGGACACATATAGTGGGAATTTAGGGAAAGTGAAGGGAAAGGAAGGAAGGATGAGTAAGAAAAATTGTTGGAAGTAAAGGTATGGATAGTACGGTAGTTTGCGTGGGTATAAGAGGAAATATAGGGCTACTAAAGGGAAGTAGAGAAGAGGAATGTTAGCTAAAAAAGTCAAGAGAGAAGAAGTAGAGGAGACAGGAGATGTGGAAACAGTTGAATAAGGGAGTGGAAACCGTAAGTTGAGTGTAGGCAAGAAAAATTAGCAGAAGAGAAGTAGGAGAAGTTTGGAGAGAAAAACTGAGGGAAAATCAGGAATGAAGAAGTAAAGAAAAGTGAGAAAAGTAGAAGCAGGTGAACTGTGGAAATATTATGGGCGAATCAGTAGGTAAATTATGAGTTGGAGAAGAAGCAGAAGTGAGGGGAGGGTACTTAGGGACAATTAGGAAGGAAAAAGTAGCAGTTTTAAGGGAAAGAGAAGTATCAAGGAAAGAGAAGTGAAATTAGAGTAAATTAAGAGTGCCAAAGAAGAAAAGGTAGTGGAGGGCGATAGGGAAATGATGAAAAGAGAATTATAGGAAGTGACAGGGAGTTAGGAGTGGTGAAGTGAAGGAATAAAAGATAAGAAGGAGTGGAAATATAGGGGAAGAGAGGGGAAACAAAGAAAGGGTAAATTTAAGAAATTGTTGGCAGTAAATATAGGGATAGTAGGATAGTTTAGGTTTCTAGGAGAGGACAGGGAGGGCTTCTAAAAGGAAGTAGAAAAGAAGAATGTTAGCTAGAAAAATCAAAAGAGTGGGAAGTAGAGGCGGATGAAGTTTCCGAAGAGATTGAAAACGATTTATGAAGTGTAGTAGGGAAACAAAACAAAACGAGTAGTTATAATATAGGGCAAGAGAAAGGAAGCGAAGGAAGGGTGAGTGAGGGAAATTGTTAGAAGCAAAGATAGAGATAGTAGGGTAGTTCGGGTAGTTAGGGGAAAAAAGTGAGTTCTGCTGAATAGAAGTAGAGAAGAGAAATTTTATCTGTAAAAGTTAACAGAAAAGTAGAGGAGTCAGGAGAGGTGGAAGAAGTTTTGGAAGTGAGTGAAAGAGAAGAGTCGGGTAAATGAGAAAAAGCGAAGTATAATATAAAGGGTAGTGAAAGTACGGTAAATTAGGGGCAGCAAAGAAGGAAAGATAGAGGAAAGGAGACTGGGATATTATGATAGAAGATGTACAGGAAGTGAGAAGAAATAAGGAATGATGAAGTAAGGGAATAAGAAAGAAAGACGAGTGGTGACATAGGAAAGTGAGGGCATAAGAAGGAAGGATACGTATGGGAAAAGGGTTTGAAGTAGGAATAGTAGGTTAGTTTAAGTGGGTAGAAAAGATAAGTGAGGGCTGCTGAAGTGAAGTAGAGAAGAAGAATGTTAGCTGGAAAAGTGAAGAGAAAGGGAAATAGAGGGCAAAGTGGAGGAGAAAGAAGTTGAGAAGGGATGTGAAAACGATGAGTGAAGTGTAGGGAAGGAAACTCAGGTGAAGGGAAATACCTGAAATTCAGGGAAGAAATATAAGGGAAAATCAGGGCGTAGAAGTAAGATAAAGCGAGGGGAGCGAAATCAGTAATTAGGAAAAATTAGGAAAGAAGGAGTAGGGGAAATTAGGAAAGGGGAAGTATGGAAACAAGGACATTGAAAGTAGCGCAAATTGTGGGTGGCTAAGAATTAAGGGTAGGAGGAGGAGAAGGGAGAATGATGAAAGTAGAAGTATAGGAAGGGAGCGGAAATAAGGAGTGAGAATATAAGGCAAATAAAGAGAAATAAAGGAAAGGTAAGTAGGGGTCGTAATGGGAAATTAGAAAAGGGAAGTGAAAGCTGTGAATAAAAGAAGAGGGAAGTATCGTAACTATCCTCAGAGAGGATAGGGATATCTGAGTAGTTTAAGTGAGTACAATTAAAATTTTATAGGAAGAAATAAAAAATTTGCTAATAATAAATGGAAGGGCAGTAAGGTGGGGATGTGTCCAAAGGGAATCAGGGGGAGGGTTTCCATTGCCAAATAAGAAGATGGAAGCGACATGGTAGAGGAATTTGGAAGGGAAGTAAAGGTTGTATGGGAGCAGGTGTATATTAGGGGTTGTATAGGATGGCTCATATATGAGGGGTGAGCAGAGAAGAGGAAAGTGGTGGGAGTGGTAGAAGGAAAGAATATTTTGGCCTCTGACTGATATATTCGAGATGCAGAAGGTGTGTAGTCCAAAATTTAAAGCATTGTATGCCTTGGACTTGACTTTCAACTAGAAAGATAAAAAATCTTAAAGAAAGTGTCACGCCCAGTATTTTTGCTGAAAAGTAGTTCCTTAAAGAAAGAGTTTACTCCAGATCCATTGAGGATCTGAGAATGAATTCAGATTTCCCCGAATGGCATTAACCGTTCCTACGTATTCATCAAAGCCAATGAATTTGGATCAGATAGACTGACTCCAGACAGATTTGGTCCCGAAGATGGATGGTGACATCTGCCAGAGACTGCTCCTTGCTCGTCAATCGAAAACAACGGGTGTCGACGTGGTCGTATGTCTTCGTCGAGATTCAGTTAAAGGAGGTCGATTCTGAACAATTTCAATTTGAATTGAAAACTTCGAGAGTAGGCACATTTGGGCAGATCAGTTGAACTGTATTTTGAAATTGTAGGACGTGGGGAGGAGTTTCATGATTCTGATGGTTATCAGTACCCTGGAGCCGGGCGTGTCCTTTGGATGGCCTTTTTAATCGCGATAACTCGAGGACATCTTGTTGTGCAATCAAGTGCTGAATCCACCCACACATCCATGATCTGTGGCACCTCCGGTACCATCGCCTGAAGCCATCAAGGAGACCACTCACCAGGAAGAATATTTGCGACTACTGATTGTTTTATTAGGTTCCAGAAGTGGACTGGGATTCACCAACCGGCTAAACAGTAGGGAAAAAAGTTTCTGTAGACAAGTCAGTTTCTAGCTTGGAAAATTTATTCAAAGATACGTAATCCTTATGGATCCGGTATCAATTTCCTTTAAAGCGGTTTGAAGTCTTCTGTACTACTTTTGAGTCACTTGAAACACGCTAATAATTCTTTTTTAAATCTTGGAAGACTTTCAAATATCTTGAAATCACTTTAAATCGTTGAAAAAAATTGAACAGAACAGCTTTAAGTGCAAGTTTTCCACAGTAAAAAACAAGTTCATTTGGCTAATCAATTTTTAGCCTACACTGTTTATTGGATTTGGTCTTTTTTAAATAAAAACTTTTTTTTTAACTATTTGTGAGCTTTAAGTTTTTAAAGAAAGAATTCGGTTAATATTCGCTATGATTCTCTGCAAATTATCAAAAATTAATAATGACCTAAACAATTTACATTAATAAATTCAGAGTTTAACTCTTGTTCGGAAAATAGGTTCAATTGTCATTCCCATGATTGATTTAGAATATGCTTCCGATTACACTTTGTTGACTAAAGAAATATTTTAAAAATTGTTAACTGCTGCTCATTGGTTAAAAATTTCGCAGACATTTTTGCTTTTTCCGTAAACACAAATTGAATTAATTTATTTAAAAATAGACAATTTGCGAATTGATTATAAAAAATGTTTAAATAATAATTATTATCAACATGAAAAGTAGAAGAGAAAATAGTCATGGGAAAGACATTCTTAGTTGATTCCGTAAAAAATAAGCCTCTCTGTTGAAAAATATACAAAATGTCAATTTTTTTACAAAATTGTTTATACTAATAAACAATTGTTGTCAACTTAAAAATGGTAATTGAAAAGAATCAATTAACAGGCATTCTTAGTCAATTCGGTGAAGGAAAAGTAAATCTTTAAAATAAAAAAAGCCAAACTCTGAATTTGGTTATGAATATTGTTTAAATTATTAATAATTATTGTAAATTTGAAACTATTTTGCAAAAAGTCATTTTCAAGACTTAAATGTTCATTTTGTAAAAATAGAGCCTATTCTATTAAAAATAGCCAAGGTCTGAATTTGTTTGCAAATATTCTTTAAATAATTTATAATTGTTCTCACTTTGTGAAAAATCTTTGCCAAAAATTATTTAAACAGTTTTTTTCAATGCTATACTTTTTTAGACATCTTGATAACGTTGTACTATTTTCAATGTTATTAAAAATATTATAATCAAACTTCGCTTGTTAAATACTTGCCGAAGTATATATTTATTCCATTATAAATGCCTGATATACATAATCAGTTATAAAATCTGTTCATAAAATGACAAAATAACTTTTTAATTTCCCATATTTCAACAAAAATCTCTTTTTTTCATAAAATATTTTTGAATATTTTGAAAATTCCGTGACGTCTTTGAAATCGATTGAAATTTTCGGAATTACTTGAAAATCCTTTAAAATCTATTATAATTATATAACTGTTTCATGTTTCTCAAAACTTTTTGAAATCAATTGAAATTTTTGCAATCTTTTGAAAATTCCATTAAGTCTTTTGAAGTCGATGGAAATTTTCTAAATCAATTAATTATTATTTGAAATCTTTTAAAATACTCTAACTGTTTCAAGTTTTTTAAAATGTTCTGAAATCAATTGATTTTTTAAAATAAATTAAAAACTCCTTGACGTCTTTCAAAATCAATAGAAATTAGCTGAATTTCTCAAAGATTCCTTAAAAGCTTCTAAAATTCTATAACTGTTTTAAGTTTTTTAAAATTTTTTGAAATCGATTGATTTTTTAAATATTTTGAAAATTCCTTGACGTCTTTTGAAATCAATTGATGCCTTCTGAATTACTTAAAAATGCCTTAAAAGCTTTTCAAATTATATAACTTTTAAGTTTTTTGAAATTTTTAGAAATCAATTGATTTCCTAAATATTGTGGAAATACTTTGACGTCTTTTGAAATCGATTGCAATTTTCTGAATTACCTAAAAATTCCTAAAAATCTTCTAAAATTCTTTGTTTCCAGTTTTTTTTAATTTTCTGAAATAAATTGATTTTTTAAATATTTTGGAAATCGATTGAAATTTTCTGAATCACTTTAAAATTAAATGAAATCTTTTAAAATTGCCTACTATTCAAAATATTTTGACATTTTTTTAAACCGTGTGAAAGTTTTGTAATATTTTGAAAATTTTGTAAATAAAATTCTATTTTAAATCCTCTTAAATTTGTTACAATTGAATAAAAATTCTTTTAATTTGATTGAAAATTTTTGAGTCCCTTGAAAATTCCTTGTAATCTTATAAAATAACCTAATATTACTTGCGAAAATTGCATATAAAAAATTATTTAAAATGCTTTCTAGTTGATTGAAATTTTTTTAAATCTCTTGAAAATCCACTAAAATATTTCCAAATGCCCTAAACTATTTCAGATTCTTTTCAAAAATTTTAAAATAAAATAAAATTTTTGTAATCTCTTAAAAATTCATCGAAATCTTTTTAAATACCCTAAACAATTTTCAATCTTTTGAATTATTTTGAAAATAATTTAGTTGTTTTGAAATCGGTTGAAATTTTTCGAATCTGTCAAAAATTTCTCGATATCTTTTTGAATACCTTAAACTATTAAAAATCCTATGAAATCGATTGAAAGGGATTGAAATTTTTTTTCAGTCATAAAGGTTTCTCGAACTATTCCACATCCTTTGAAATGTCAGAAAATCGATAAAAATTTTTTAAACCTTTCTAAAATTTCTCTCAAACTTTTAAATTACTCTAAACTGTTTAAAATCCTTTAAAATCTTTTAGAATTATTTGATATCTTTTGAAATTAATAAAAAAAATTTTGAAAGTTATTGAAATTTTTTTAATTTTGTCAAAATGCCTTGCAAACTTTCAAAATGTCGCAAACAATTTAAAATCCTTTACAATGTTTTAAAATGAGTTGAAATATTCTGATTCCGTTTAAAATTTCTTTAAAAATTTGTATACAGCATAAACTATTTTATATCCCTTGAAATCTTTTAAAATCGATTGCAATTTTTTTGAATCCCTTAAAATTTAAAATCCATTGCAATTTCTTTAATATTAAAAATTTAAATCTTTTAAATTACTCTAAACTATTTCAAATCCCTCGCAATTTTTTGAAATAAATTATAACTTCTTCAATCTTTTAAAAATTCTTTGAAATCTTTTTAAATAACCTACACAATTTTAACCCGAAACTATTTCAGATTCTTTGAAATATTTTAAAATCAATTGAAATTTTTTTGAGTCTCTTAACAATGTATTGAAATGCTTTTAAATACCTTAAACTATTTTGAGTCCTTTGAATTATTTTGAAATAATTTAAAATGTTCTGAAATCGATTGAAATTTTTTTAATTTGATGAAAGTTCCTTGCGAACTTTTAAAATACCGCAATAAAGTTAAAATCCTTTAAAATGTTTTAAAATGTGTTGAAATATTTTGAATCTAATTAAGATTTCTTTCAATATTTTAAGACTCCATACACTATTTTTAATCCCCTGAAATCTTTTGAAATTGAATGCAATTTTCTAATTTATTTTTTTTTAATTATTGAAATCTTTTAAATTGCTCTAAACTATTTCAAATCCTCTGCAATATTTTTAAATCATTTTAAATGTATTAAATTCGATTGAAACTTTTTTAATCTCTTGAGAATTCACTAAAATCTTTCCAAATGCCTTAAACTATTTTAGATCCTTTGAAATCTTTTGAAATCGATTGACATTTTTTTAAATCCCTTCAAAACTCTAAAATATTTTCAAAGGCCCTGAAGTATTTCGGATCTTTTGAAGTATTCTCAGAATTGATTAATAACTTTCATCTGTTGAAAATTCCTTGAAATATCTTAAAATACCCTAATCTATTCCCTTTCCTCTGAAATGTTTAAAAACCGATTTCAGTTTTTTTAATCTTTTAACAAAATTTTTGAAATCTTCGAAATTACACTAAAATATTTTAAATCCCTTGCAATTTTTCAAAGTGAATAAAAACTTCTTGAATCTTTTGAAAAGTCTTTGAAATATTTTTAAATAACCTAAACTATTTTCAATCCTTGGAATTATTTTTAAATCTGTTGAGATCTATTGGAATTTTTGGAATATCTTGAAAATTCACTCAAATTTTTTCACATGCTCTAGCATATTCAAATCCTCTAAAATATGTTTAAATTATTTTAAATGTATTAAATTCGATTGAAATTTTTTAATCTCTTATAAAATTTACTAAAGATCTTTCTAAGTGCCCTAAACCATTTCAGATACTTTCAAATTTTATGAAATTGATTAAGAATCTTTAAATCTCTCGAAAATTTCTTGAAATATTTTAAAATACCCTAAAGTATTTTGAAAATATTGAAATGCTTTGAAATCTATTAAAGTTTTAGGAATCTCTTGAAATTTGACTCAAATCTATCCAAATGCCCTGAACTATTCCAAATCCTCTAAAATATTTTAGAATTATTTTTAATGTATTAAATTCGATTGAAATTTTTTATAACACTTAAAAATTACTAAAAATCTTTCTAAATGCCCTAAACTATTTCAGATCCTTTGAAATATTTTGAAATCGATTAAGAATTTTTAAATCCTTCTAAAATTCATTGAAATCTTGTAAAATACCCCAAGCCATTTCAACTTCTCTGACATTTTTTAAACCGATTAAAAATTTTCGAGTATCTTAAACATTTCTAGAAAACTTTCTGAAATCTTTTGAATATCTTTGAATCATTTTGAAATCGATTTCAATATAATTAATCTATTCAAAATGTCTTGAAATACTTTATAATACCTTGAAGTACTTCAGATCCTTTAAAATCCCTTCCAATTATTGAAATCTGTGAAAAATTCCTTGAAATCTTACAAAGAAATTATATATATTTTTAAAATTTGTATTGTGAAATGAGAATGAGAAACTTCTTTCGATAATTGCTTTATATTTTCAAGACGTTTTTAGAATGTACTTTTCAAAGTTCAAAAATTGTCTTCTGAAAATCAGTGTATCCACTGACATTTTTTTCAACTCTATTTCGATCCTTGATTTTTTTTTTAAATTTGAAAATCAATTTTTTTTAATATTGAGTATTCTAACATTATGTCCTACTCGGTCGGTAACGTCGAAATTTATAAAACCATACCACTTGGTTAGAGTTCTGAGCCGGTTATATTACTTTGAGAACAGTAACGAAAATGATAATATTACCGAGAATATAACCGAGAAATAAATTCTCTGACAACCCTGGCGGACCGAAGGAACCGAATGGAGCCTCTACAAAGAACCCGTAAAGACCCCATTCGGTTCCTTTTTAAATAACTCGAAAAAACAGCAAAATCAACTTTTAAATTGTTGAAATTCGGATTCTACGTTAAAATTCCCTATAGAAGGTCATGGAATAATCGCAATAGTTTTTTCTGTAACGGTAAAAAATTTTTAAAAAACATAAAACGTGAATCGCCTGTTGACTGCTACTTACAGGCGATGCGTTTGAAGTGGAGCAGTCAACAGGCGTCTTATATTTTTTTAAACTTTTTACCGTTGCAAAAAAAAACTTTTGCGATTATTCCATGACCTTCTCTAGGGAATTTTAACGCAGAATCCGAATATAAACAATATAAAAGCTGATTTTGCTGTTTTTTCGAGTTATTTAAACAGGAACTGAATGGGGATCCAATGGGGTCTTTACGGGTACTTTGAAGAGGCTCAATTCGGTTCCTTCGGTCCGCCAGGGAATTTATGAGAATCTCAGAATTTATTTTAATCAATAGAAAATTTAATTTTTTTTTTATTTTCGGTTGAAAATTCAACTCTTTTTTTGAAAGTTTGTCTTTTTTATTTTAAATGTTACCTGTTTTAGCAGAAATTAAATCTTTCTTTTTTTTAAATGAACTGAAATTTTTTTTTGGATGAAAGTTTCACTTTAAAAAAAAACGTTTTGTTTTTTATTAAAAATTCATCTGTTTTAGTATGAATTTCTTTTTTTTTTGATAAAAATGCAACTATTATCTGGATAATTCAACTATTTTGTAAAAAACTAATCCTTTCTGGTCGAGAAAATTCGTCTTTTTGGGTTGAAAATTCAATTTTTGTTCGTAGAAACCTATTTCTTGTTAAAAAATTCGTATTTTGAGCGTGAAAAGTAAACTGGAATCTTTTTCTACTGAAAATTGAACCATTTTTTATTTATCTTTTTGATTTAAAAATTCATCTGGTTCAGTAAAATTTTTTTTGTTTTTTCAAAATACAACTTTGGTTACAAATTATTCTTCTTTGGTTGAATATTCAACTGCTTTCTTTGAAAGATTTGATTGAAGTGTTGAAGATTTATATTTTTAGTTGAAAATTCATCTCTTTGGTTGCAAGTTTAACTATTTTGTTGAAAATTAGTCATTAAAAAAATGTAACAAAGTAGTTCAACTTTGAACCTAGTAGATGAGTTTTGAAAAAAAAATGTGGAATTCTCAATGGAAATATTATATTTGATATTTGAACTCATAAAGTTTTTTATTTTTAATTAAAAACAGTTGAATTGTATAAAAAAAGCGATTTTTCAACAAAATAGTTCAATTTTGATACAAAAAGATAAGTTTGCAACAAAAAATAATTTTTATTTAAAATATAAAAAAGTATAATTCTTAACCTAAACACATTAATTTCTAACCAAATAGTTGAATTTTAAACGAAGTGAAATAATAATTCTACAAAAGATGGAAAAGTTACATTTCCAGTTTAAAAAATTTATTTTCAATATGTATTATTTTTCAGCTTTCTCCAACAAATTTGAACAAAAATTTATTTTCTTAAAAAGCAAACCAACACATTTTTTAACTGTTTAAAATTTATGAAAATTGAAATTTTAATTTTTAACTTCTTAAGCCTGGAGAAAATGTTGAATGAATTTCCAACTGTTGAAAATTAGAGATATTTAATATAATTGAATTTTCAACAAATTTAAATAGTATTAAACAGTACAAAAATGCAACTATTTGGTACAGAATTTAACTATTTTGTTAAAAATTCATCATTTTTGGTTAAAAAAAATCGTTTTTTTGAATTTACAATTCAATTTTTGTTTGTAGAAACTTATTTTTTTCTTACAAAAATTCAATTTTTGATGTTACTGAGTTAACTGGAATCTTTTTTGGATGAAAACTTAACTTTTTTTGTAATAAAAAATTCTTCTGCTTTAAGATAAATTTCATATTTTTGATAACAATGTAACTATTTGCTAGAGAATTTAAGAATTTTGTTCAAAAGTCATTCTTTTTGAATAGAAATTCGTCTTTTTGGAATGAAAATTCAATTTTTATAAAAAAAGTTATTTCTTGTTAAAAAATTCATAGTTTTATCGTGACAACTCAACCGAAATCTTTTTCAACAGAAAATTCAACTATTTGTTTGAAAATTTATCTTTTTGATTTAAAACTTCATCTGTTGTAGAAAAAATGTCATTTTTTAAATGAAATAACAACTTTTTGTTTAAAGATCGTTCTTTTTTGCTTGATAATAAGCTAATTTGTTTAAAACATTCAGTTGGATAACTTTGTTAAGAAATCACTTTTTTTGTTAAAGATTTACATTTTAAGTTCGAAAGTTAAGTTGAAAATTAATCTCTTTTAATTGAAAATTAAACTACTTGGGTCAAATTCAAACTACATTGTGAAATTTTTCTTTATCGAATGCTTATGCCTGGTTGAAAATTTAACAGTCTAGTGGAAAATACTTTTTTTTTGGTTGAGAATTCATTTTTTAACAAAAAATGTAATTTTTTCATTTTTTTAAGCTGGCTATTTTTTAGTTGAAAATTCGTTCAATAATTTAGATAAACTTTTATTCATTTTTTGAGTGAAGATTAATTATTTTTTTGGAAATTCTTCGTTTTGATTTTGAAATTCCTTTCTTGTGTTGTATACATTTTATTCCTTTTTGATTAAAATATAAACTATGACACTTTTTTGTTGGTAATTTGTCTTTTTAGGTTGAATATTCAACTATTAAGTTGAAAATTTAACTATTTTGTTCAAAATTCCAGTATTTTGTTAAAGAATTTTCTTGTAAAGTGAAAAAAACTTTTTGTTTTGTGTGAAATAAATTAACACATTTGAAAATTTTAAATTTGTGTATGAAACACTGTTTAATTCCGCTTAGAAAATATTCTATGGTGAAAATATTGTAAGATTAAAATTTTTGTAGACGAAAGTAAGTGAAAAATCGTGCTATGGATTTGCTTCTCAGATAGAAGAGTCATTGTTTTAAATTATTATTAGCAATTGTGCAAGTGTGCGATTTGGACAATCTATCAAGGAAAAATATAATGTGTCGTGATCCATAAACTTCTCCGACTTTTTTCAAATGCCTTCAAATTCTTTGCAATCATTTCAAATCTTTGGAAGTATCTCGAAATTGACTACAATTAATTTTAATCACGTAAAATATTTCCAATATTCTTAAGTTCCTTTAAATCTCTTGACAATCCTTAAAATCTTTGAATTTTTGAAAAAAAACTTTTAAATTATTTGCTAACATTCTTTAAAGTCACTAAAACTTATGGAAATATTTTTAAATCCTTTAAAACTAAACTTTAAAATCCCGTCAAGTGCGTAGTGATTTCTTAAAATTACTTGAACTCTTAGAAATCCTGTAAGATTTCTTGATAATCCTTAAACTCTTCCGATTTTTTTTAATCTCTTCAACTTTTTTACGATCATTTGAAATCATTCGAAATTTCTCGAAATTGACTAAAATTAATGCAAATCTCTTAAAATCTTTTACATTTTTTTAAATTCCTTTGAATCTCTGAAAAATGCTTGCAATCTTTGAACTTTTTCGAATTCATTAAAATTTTTTTTATTAACTTTTCAAAATCTCCCTTGAAATTCTTTAAGACCTCTAAAACTGTCTTAAAATCTCACAAAATAACTTGTTGATCCTTTAACTTTTTTCAATTATTTTTGAATTACTTTTAAATCCTTTAAAAAGAAACTTGAAGATTCCGCCAAGTCCCTAATAATTCCTTGAAATCACATGAATTCTTAGAAATCTTGTAAGATTTCTTGAAAATCCTTAAAGTCCTCCGAATTTTTTGAAATCCCTACAGCTTCTTTCAAATAATTTAAAATATTGTAAAATTGACTAAAATTAATTCAAATCTTTAAATCCAAAATTCTTTATATTTTCTTAGACTCCTTAAAATCTCTTGAAATTCCTTAAATCAATCAATTTCTTTAAAAACCTTGGAATCTCCAAAAATTCATTACATCTGTTTTAATAACTTTTCAATAACTCGCTTGACTTTCTTTAAAATCAGTAAAACTGTAGTAAAATCTTATAAAATCTCTTATAAATGATTAAATCTTTTAAAACTATTTTTTGATTTTAAGATTTCGCCAAGTCCCTAGTAATTCCTGAAAATCACTTGATTTCTTAGAAATCCTTAGAGTCTTCCGAATTTTTTTGAATTCCCTTCAACTTCTTTGAAATCATTAAAAAAAATTTGAAATTGACTAAAATTAATTAAAATCTCTTGAAAAGCCTTAAATCATTTAATTAAAAAAAAAAAAAATTGACGTCTCTTAAAATTTATTAAAATCTTTTTAAATAGTATTAAAATTAATCCTTTAAAAGAAAATCTTAAAATCCCGTCAAGTGACTATATTTATTCCTTAAAATCACTTGAATTTGAGAAATTCTTTAGTTTTTGTTTGTAAATCTATTAGATCCTCTGATTTTTTTAGAAATTCCTTCGACTTCTTTAAAATCATTTAAAATTTTCGAAAATGAGTACAGTTAATTAAAATCCTTTGAATTTTCCTAAATTCCTTTAAATGCCTTAAAATTTGATCAAATTTCTTGCAAATCCTTAAACTTTTTTGGATTCTTTAAAAAATCTTTAAAATTCCTTGAAAATCGTTCAATTATTCTAAATTCTTATAAACTCCTTTCAAACTTCTTGAAATCGTTAAAAATCTCTTGAGAAATCCTAAAATCACTTAAAGTCTTTTAAAATATTTTAAATACTCTTTGATATAACTTTATTTGATACGAAACTACTTAAAATGAGTTATTATCGAAAAGTATTATGACATAAGTCGCCGGCAATCGAGGCAGAATACCTGAAAAAAGAATACCTTAATTAATGCAGATTATAATCGCACATTTTCCAAATTGCCAACAATAATGAAATAAATTACTTTTCTTTCTTAAAAGCAAAGCTATATCACGATTTTTTACTTAATTTCGCCGAAATTAATTAATTTTAATCAAACTCCTAACTAAACAATGCTTTGCAGTCCACCAAGTAGTATAGCCTTACAGATTTTGATGTTACCGATCAAGCGTGACGTAATATTAGAACAAGAAATTGATTTTTTTATAATTTTCAAATCATTCGATAAATCTAAATGATGAATTTCTTTGATTGAAATGCTAGACACGAGCAATCGAGTTTACTCCAAATGAAGTCAGCTTTTATAAGAGCTAGACCAGCCATTTCCCAAGTTAATGGGATTCTATCGTGCCTTCTCAATTCATTGAATTTCACGAAGCGTCTTTTAGAGTGCGCATCCAAATTTACTTTATCTGGATCTATGTAGGTCGTTTGTGAGATCCAGTTTCGTTCGATCCTTTCGAGTCGATCTAAATTCAATATTCGCCTGTTTTTTATTTGTAACTAGACTATTATGTGCGCGCGCACGCGCGCGCTCACTTTTATACTCTTTTTTATCATTTACTCAATTTTGTAATAACAATTTATTTTTTTTAATTTTCTGAACACTTATATTCTTGTTCACATATTACGTAACGTTATTTTAAACCCTTTTACCTTTGTACACCCTAACTGCAGTTACGTAACATTTTTTTGTATTAGTTTTAAAAACTTAATAGACGTTTTGTAAATGAAAATACATTTTTAGCATGAAGTGCGGTATAGAAATACATTAGACAATATTTTGATGTAACACAACAATGTTTTTTTATATTTTTTAGTTACACACATTTTCAAATTATTAGAAAAATTTAAGCCTTTTCAAAAGATATTTAGGGTTTTTATAATTTCAGAAAAAATTATAAATATTCCATAAGTCTTCAGAAATGCTTCCAAGGTTTCAAATATTTTAAATCTATGAAAATACTTGAATTGCTAAAAATATTTTTAAATGAATCGAATTTTTCTTGAAATTTTGAAAAATAATTAAAAATGTGAAAAATAAAGCTCAAATTCTTCAGAACTTTCTTAAAAGTTTGAAGCAAATTATAAAAGATTTTTGAATATTTCAGATTCGTCAACAAAAAATATAGAATAAAAAATTACATTTGACGGGATTTTACAAAAAAATAGGAAAGCTTCAAACC
>NC_046665.1:107868731-107910533 GCF_010883055.1 Belonocnema kinseyi | reverse complement strand
ACCATTAAATCATTAATGTAATTAGAACATGAAAATAATAAATTTATTTCATTCTAATTTAGTTTATGATAACTTTATATCCAAATAACATTTTTCATTATAATTTATATCATAATACTATTGAACTTAATGATTTCACAATATATCAATTAATTTAATATTCTTTTATATTATTTGAAAACAATAGTTTCTAACATAAACTTTAAATTATTATTCCTGTAACATTGAATAAACCACATTCTGGTGAAAAGTATCTTCAGTAATTTAATTTAACGATTCAAGAATTAAGAGAAACAAATATAAATATTATTGCATAATAATAATTCAATTAAAATAACAGCTGTTATTGAAAGTGAAAATAAAGACACAAAACGCAAATAATTATAGACGATCGATAAAAGTAGAAATCTAGTTTTTTATTTCGATTGATTTTATACGTTGAAAAAAGATGTCGCCAGTCTCCTTAAAATACGTGATTAACTTAACCATTGTAAGATTCAGCGCCCATGCGCTACTAATGGAAGTATACGAGTTTTTATATATAGGAATCTCTCGTAGGCTTTTCTGGGATATAGTAACTTTCACAAAGCCTTCATAAAGCAAAAACTAATTTTTTTCGAAAAAAACTCTATTGTCCCCATCAAACAAAAAAGTATCAAATACAAAAGTAATTTCATTACTCAAAGGTCGTAAAATTATAAAAAAACATAGTCAAGTTGTTATCAAGTCTTTATCTCTAATGCGGTTTTAGAGTATTTTGAAAGATCTGAAGTATTTTCAATGGATTTCAAAGAATTTGAAACAGCTATTTTTTCAAATATTTTTTTAATTTTTCAACAGATTCAAAAAATTACAATCAAATGCAAAACATTAAAGAAAATTGCAATTGATTTCTAAAGATTTAAAGGGATTACAAAAATATCAATCGATTTCAACAGATTCTAAAGGATTGGAAATATCCGAGGGAATGTAAAAATATTTTAAAGACTTTTTAAGAGATGAAAAAAGTTTCATTTGCTTTTAAAAAATAATTCAAGGGATTCAAAAAATGGTATTGGATTTAAAGAAATTACAAGGGACTGCAGAAATTTCAATCGATTTCAAAAGATTTTGAAGAATTAAAAAAAAGGTTAAGGATATTTTGAAATACGTCAAGGACTTCCCAAAATATTTTAATAATTTCAAATGACTTAAAGCACTTTAAATAAATGAGAATATTTGAAAAGATTACAAGGCATTCTCAAGAGATTGAAAAAATTGCAATCGACTTTAAAAGATTTCAGGGAATTGGAATATTTTTGATTGATTTCCAAAGATTTAAAAGTATTTTAAAAATTTTCGGGCACACAAAAATATTTCGAAGAATTTTTAATACAATCAAAAAACTGCAATTGATTTCAAAATATTTCAGGAGATTACAAATTTTCAATCGATTTCAAAATATTTCAGGGAATTAAAATATTTTTGATTGATTTCCAAAGATTTCAAAGGATTTGAAAAAATGTAGGGCAAACAAAAATACTTCGAAAAATTTTTAATAGAATCAAAAAACTGCAACTGGTTTCAAAAAATTTCAGGAGATTACAAATTTTCAATCGATTTTAAAATATTTCAGGGAATTAAAATATTTTTGATTGGTTTCCAAAGAATTCGAAGGATTTGAAAAAATGTATGTCAAACAAAAATATTTCGAAGAATTTTTAATAGAATCAAAAAACTTCAATTGATTTCAAAACATTTTAGAAGATTACAAATTTTCAATCGATTTCAAGAGATTAAAAAAATATCAATCGATTTTAAAATATTTCGGATGATTAAAATATTTTTTATTTATTACGAAAGATTTGAAAAGATTTGAAATAAGTCAGGGTATACAAAATTATTTTAAAGAATCTTTCATAGATTCAAAACATTTGAGAAAGTTGCAATATATTTCTAAAGATTGTAAGGGATTAAAAAAATCTCAATCGATTTCAGAATATTTCGGGAGATTAAAATATTTTTGATTGATTACGAAAGATTTGAAAGAATTTAAAATAAATTAGGATCTACAAAAATATTTTCAAGAATCTTTAAGAGATTCAAAACATTTCAGAAAATTGCAGTTGATTTCTAAAGATTTAAAGAAATTACAAAAATATCAATCGATTTCAAAAGATTTCAAAGGATTGCAAATAGTCTAAATCATTTTAAAAGATTTTAAAGAATTTTCAGAAAATCAAAAATATTTGAATTGATTTTAAGGAATATTTCAAGGGATTAAAAAAAGCGTTTTATTTGAAGAGATTTCAAAAAATTCAGAAACTTCTATCGGTTTCAAAAAATTGTGAAGAATTTAAAAAAAGGTTAAGGATATTTTAAAATGCGTCAAGGAATTCCTAACATATTTTAATAATTTTAAGTGATTTAAAGCTCTTTAAATATATGAGAATATTTGAAAATATTTCAAGGAATTCTCAAGAGATTCAAAAAATGTCAAGCGATTTCAAAAAATTTCCAGAGATTAAAATATTTTAAATTAATTTCGAAAGATTTTAAAGGATTTGAAATAATTTAGGGCAAAACATAAATATTTCGAAGAATTTTTAAGAGATTCGAAAAACTGCAATTGATTTCAAAATATTTCAGGACATTACAAATTTTCAATCGATTTCAAGGGATTAAACAAATATTTATCGATTTCAAAAGATTTCGGAAGATTTAAAGATTTTTGATTGAATACGAAAGATTTAAAAGGATTTGAAATAAATTAGGGTTATCAATCAATTGCAAAATATTTCCAAATATTGCAAATAGTCTAGAGCATTTAAAAGGGTTTTAAAGAATTCTCAAAAGATTAACGAAATTTCAAATGATTTCAAAAAATATTTCCAGGGATTAAAAAAACGGCATTTTATTTTAAGAGCTTTCAAGAAAATGCAGAAATTTCAATCGATTTCAAAAAATTTTTGAAGAAATTAAACAAAGGTCAAGGATATTTTAAAATTCATCAAAGAATTTCCAATATATTTTAATAATTTTATGTGATTTAAAGCTCTTTAAATATATGAGAATATTTGAAAAGATTTTGAGGAATTCTAAAGATATTTAAAAAATTTCAATCGATTTCAAAAGATTTCCGGGAATTAAGATATTATAAATTAATTCCGAAAGATTTTAAAGGATTTCAAATAATTTAGGGCAAACAAAGTTATTTTTAAGAATTTTTAAGAGATTTTCAAAATATTTCAGGAGATTACAAATTTTCAATCGATTTCAAGGGATTGAAAAAAATATCAATCAATTTCAAAAGATATCGGAAGATTAAAATATTTTTGATTGATTACGAAAGATTTGAAAAGATTTAAAATAAATTATGGTATACAAAATTATTTTTAAGAATCTTCCAGAGATTCAAAACATTTCAGAAAATTGCAATTGATTTCTAAATATTTGAAGGGATTAAAAAAATATCAATCGATTTCAAAAGATTTCAAATGATTGGAAATAGTCTAGAGGATTTAAAAATATTTAAAGAATTTTTAATAAATTCAACAAATTTCAATTGATTTCTAAATCTTTCAGCAGATTAAAAATTTTCAATCGATTTCAAAAGATTTCAAAGAATTTAAAATAGTTAAGGATATTTTAAAATACGTCAAGAAATTATCAATATATTTTAATAATTTTAAGGGATTGAAAGAACTTTAAATATATGAAAATATTTTTAAAAATTTTCAGGCGATTTTCAATTGATAAAACAAATTTCAACCATTTTAAAAAGATTTAAAGAAATTGCATTCAAAAAAATTTCTTAGAATTTTTAAGATATTCCAAAAATATAAATCGATTTTAAAATATTTCAAAGGATTTGAAATATTCAAGGATATTTTTAAGTACGTGAATGAATTCTCAACAGATTTGAATAATTTCAAGAGATTTTTAGAAATTTAAATATTTGAAGATATATAAAAAGATTTAATAGATTTAATAGATTCAAAAAATTTGTATCGATTTCAAAATATTTCATGGGATTACAAATCTTCAATCGATTAAAAAATATTTCAAGGATTTAAAAAAGTTAAGGATATTATTAAATACGGCAAGGAATTCTTAATATATTTTAATCTATTAACTTTTAAAGAATTTGAAATAACCTAGACTATACAAAAAGATCGTAAAGGATTTTCAAGAAATTCAAAAAATGACAATCGATATCAAGAGATTTCAAGGGTTTTCAAATAATATATTTCGAAGGATTTCAACATTTTTAGTGTATTCGATTTCAAAATATTTCAGAGGGTTAAAAATTGTCAATTGATTGCAAAAGATTTTACAATGAAGAGACTTCAAAATTTGAAGAAATCTCAAAGCAGTTCAAATATTTTAGGGCACTTGAAAATATTTCAAAGAATTTTCAAGTGATTCAGAAAATTTCGATTCATTTCAAAATATTTCAATGGATTCAAGAAATTGCAATGATTTCAAGACTTTTTAAGGGATTCAAATAATTTCAATCATTTAACAGATATTTCCAATTGTTTCAAATATTCCATGGCATTTAAAAAGAATTGAAAGAATTTTCAAAGGATTTAAAAAACTTTCAAAAAATTTTCGAAATTTTTCAATAGATTTCAATCATTTTAAGAATTTTTTAAATCTTGAAGGATATTTTAAAAAGCTGCAAGAAATTTGCCAGATATTTAAAAAATTTCAATAATTTTCTAAGGATTTTAATGAATTCGAATTATTTTAGGAAATTTAAATGTTTTAAAATAGATTTCAATAATTTGAAGAAATTTCAAAGGATTTCAAGTATTTTTGGATATTTTAAAAGCTTTCAAGAAATGTGAAAGATTCCAATTTAGTTCATATAGTTTCATTGGATTGAAAACAGTTTAGTGTATTTTAATTCTTAATTAGATT
Source organism: Belonocnema kinseyi (assembly GCF_010883055.1). Taxonomy (NCBI): domain Eukaryota; kingdom Metazoa; phylum Arthropoda; class Insecta; order Hymenoptera; family Cynipidae; genus Belonocnema; species Belonocnema kinseyi. The sequence goes on along the minus strand of NC_046665.1, from coordinate 107,905,628 downwards.
TCAATTATTGAAAGGGATTTCAAAGGATCTACAATATTTTAGGGTATTTTAAAAGATTTCAAGAAATTTTTAAAAGATTCAAAAAATTTCAATCGATTGCAAAATATTTCAGAGGATTTAAAATACTTTACTGTATTTTAAAAGATTCATGAATATTTTCAAGACATTTAAAAAATTTGCAATCGATTTTAAAACGTTTTAGAGTATTTGAAGCTGGTTAGAGTATTTATGAATTTTTAAATTTATTACAAATAGTTTCATTGGATTGAAAATAATTTATTGTATTTAATTTTTTTGAATTAGATTTTAAGTATTCAAAGGGATTTCAAGGGATTTAAAGGGATTTGCAATATTTCAAGTTATTTTAGAAGATTTCAAGAAATACTTCAGATATTTCAAAAATTTCAATCGATTTCGAAATATTTCAGAGGACTTGAAATATTTTAGTGTATTTAAAAAGATTTATTTAAATTTTCTTGAAATTAAAAATTTTATAATCGACTTCAAAACCTTTTAGAATATTCGAAATAGGTTGGAGCATTTATGAATTTTTCAATCGATTTCAAGAACCTAAAGGGATTCCAAAGCATCCGAAATAGTTTATGATATTTTGAAATATTAAAAGAAATTTTTAAACTATTTTAGAATTTTCTATCGATTTCAAAATATTTTAGAGGATTTGGAATAGTTTAGGTTGTTTAAAAATTTTCAATAGAACTCAATCATTTGTAGGGATTTCTTATGATTTGAAATATTGTACGGATTTTTAAAAATATTTTGCGCCATTTTCAATTGATTTCAAGGGATTGAAAAATTTCCATCGATTTAAAAAATTTTAAATACTTAAGGATACTTTTTCAGATATCAAGGATTTCTCAATCAAATTCAATATTTTAAAATAATTTAAATAGATTTAAATAAAGTAAAATTGTAGAATCTCTTTAAAATATTTAAAATATTTGAAACTACCATAATTCATTTCAAATTCTCTGAAATATTTGGAAATCAATTAAAATTTTTGTAAAAATTTCAAAATTTATTCAAATCGTTCAAAATAACCTAAACTATTTCTGATTCTTTGAATTATTTTGAAATCGACTGAAACTTTCTCAATCGAAAATGTTTTTAATTTAGAAAATTATTTTAAATTAAGGAATAATTGTTGCTGGAATAAAAGTCCATTTTTTTATTCTAAATAAATTTTCTTCAATCAAAATATGTAAATTTCGTTGAATCACAGAAAGTGGTCATTAGCAATGCAAATGAAAGTGACTAATCGAAGATCAACCGCAAATTGCGCAAGCCTGGAAAATAAAGAATCACTCGGATCGTGATTCTTCACGCAGCGGTAGATCCTTTCTTCCCAGATCGACGAATAAAATATTAATCACAGTCGATTATTCGTAAACCAGTAGATCTTCCGTAATTGGAAACAAAGTGATAATCATCTTGTTATGGGATCGGATTCGACAAATTAATATTAATCGCGATTAGGTGAGGATTCCTAATCGAGAGGTCGCCAGTATCAATGTCAATCGTACTGCATTGCTTGGGGCATCTAATGATTTATGATCCATAATTACAATACCTACCGGGAATAAAATCCGACCTAATCGCGGACACCAGATGGCTAATTTACATCCTGACTCTAGTCACTTCTCGATATTTTTTTCGTGCGGAAAACAAATTATAACAAATTATTTTTAATTTATTTGCTATTAATGGTGATTTGGAATAAAATATTTAATAAAAAAAATAAAAGGTGTGTTAAATTAGCTTACGTGCTGAGTCCTGCCAAAAATATTATCTGTATCAAATTATATCACAATCCGAACTTATCCAATTGTAATCCAGAGTGATCCTATTGTTATCCAGAGTAAACATTTTGTAATCCGGAGTAATCCTATTTCAACCTGGGATAATCCTATTGTAAATTGGAGTAATCCTATTCTAATCTGGAGTAATGAAGAGTAATAATATTGTAATCCGGAGTGATCCTATTGTAATCAAGAGTACTCCTATTGTAATCCAGAGTAATCCTATCAAAATTCGAATTTATCCAACTGTATTCCAGAGCAATCCTATTGTTATCCATAGTAAACATTTTGTAATCTGGATCAATCCTATTGTAATCAAGAGTAATCCTATTTTAAACTGGGATAATTCTATTGTAAATTGGAGTAATCCTATTGTAATCCGCAGTTATCCTAGTCTAATCGGGAGTTATCCAATTGTAATCCAGAATAATAATATTCTCATTTGAGAATATTTAAAAAGATTTCAAATATGGTGAGGTATTTTAAAAGACTTCACGACAGTTTTATGAGATTTGAAAAAAGTAGCGTATTAAAATTTTTTTTTAAATTAAGAGATTTAAAAAATTTCTGTCGATTTTAAAAGATTTGAGAGAATTTGAAATAGTTTAGATTATTTAAGAATTTTTCAATTCATTTCAATGAATTGAAGGGCTTCTAAAAGCTCTGAAATAGTTTGGGATGATTTTAAAGATTTCAAAAAAAATGTGAAGAGATTTGAAAAATTGCAATCGATTTCAAAACATTTCGATGGATTTAAAATAATCTAGAGTATTTAAAAATTTGTCAAAAATTTCAAAAGCATAAAGGAATTTTTAATATTAAAGGGTATTTTAATGAATTTTAAGACATTTTTAAGAGATTTGAAAAATTTAAATCGATTTAAAAATATTTCAGAGAATTTCAAATAAATATTTTAGTGTATTTTAAAATAATTGAAAAAGTTTTAAAGAGATTTAAAAAGTTGCAATCGACTTTAGATTATTTTAGAGTATGTTAAATAAGTTATAGTATTTAAGAATTTTTAAAATGATTTGAATAACTTAACGGGATTTTAAAGAAACAGAAATAGCTTCGGATATTTCAGAAAATTTCAAGAAATTTTTAATCCATTTGAAAAAATTAATTCGATTTCAAAATATTTCACTCAATTTGATATAGTTTAGTATTTTAAACACTTTTCAACACATTTTAATAAGTTTTAGCGATTTTAAAGGATTTGAAATATTCTATAGTTTTTTAAAAGATTTCGCAATATTTCAAAAGTTAAAAAAATTTGTTTATCGATTTCAAGAGATTTCAAAGGATTGAAAAATTTTTCATCGATTTTAATGGATTCAAAATAGATTGTGTTAAAAGATTTAAAAAAATTTCAAGAGATTTGAAAAATTTCAGTCGATTTTCAAGATATGGAAAAATTTGCAATGGATTCGAACACGTTTCAAATATTTGTATTAGTTTAGATTACTTATGAATTTTTAAATTGATTTCAATAATTTGTAGGGATTTCAAAGGATTTAAAATATTTAACTTTTTTTTAAATTTTCTCCCAATTTTCAAGAACTTAAGAAAAATTTAATCGATTTCAATAGATGAAAAGGGATTGCAAATATTTGAATCGATTTTAAAGGATTTGAAATAGTTAAGGGTATTTTTAAATATTTCTAAAATTTCTCAATAGATTTCAATAATTTGTAGGAATTTCAAAGGATTTGAAATATTGTGCTGTTTTTTAAATATTTCGCGACATTTTCAAGTGATTAAAAAAAGAGATTTAAAAATATAAATCGTTTTCAAAAGATTTAAAACGAATAAAAATATTTCAAAGGGTATCAAAGCACTTTAAATATTTTCGGATACTTCAAATAATTTAAGGGAATTTTCAAGAGTTTAAAAAAATTTCAAAAGATTTTAAGGGCTTCAAAAAATATTAATCGGTTTCAAAAGGTTTCAAATGATTTAAAATATTGTAGGGTATTTTGAAATATTAAAGTCATTTTCAGGTTATTTAACAAATTTCAATTGATTTTAAAATATTTTAGAGCATATGAAATCGTTGACTAGATTTTTAAATATTTCAAGCAATTTGTAAGCGATTCAAAATATTCAGTCGACTTGAAAAGATTTCAAAGGGTCAGAAATAGTTTGGGATATTTTTAATATTTTAAAGAATTTTCTAAGGATTTACAAAATTTCAATTTATTTTACAAAATGTCAAAGGGTCTGGGAATTTTTAGGGCATTTTAAAAGCTAACAAGGAATTGTTAAGTGATTATAAAAACTTTAATCGATATCAAAAGTTTTAAAAAGGTCTGGAATTATTTATGGCATTTTAAAAGATTTTTAAGAATTTTTTAGTTATCAAAAAAATTTCAATCGATTTAAAAATATTTCGAAGTATCTGAAATATTTTATGAAATTTTTGAAGATTTTAAGGAATTTTCAATTGATTAAAAAAACTTCAATCGATTTCCAAAGATTTCAAAGTGTCGGTAAATGTTCAGGGAATTTAAAAATATTTTAAGGAATTTTCAAGAGATTGAAAAAATTGCAATCGATTTCAAAAGATTTCAAAGGATCTGAAATAGTTTGTGGTATTTTTACAAATTTCAAAAGGAATTTTTAATTGATCCAATAAATTTCAATCCATTACAATTTTTTTAAAGTTTTCAATAGTTTAGGGTATTAAAAAAGACTTCAAGAAATTGTCAAGAGATTACAAAATTTGCACAACTTATGATATTTCAAAAGTTTATAGGAATTTTTTATATTATTCAAAATATTTCAATCTATTTCAAAGATTTCAAAATTTCTGCAATAGCTCAGGAAATTTTAAAATATGATAAAGAATTTTCAAGAGATTCGACAAATTTCAATTTGTTTTAAAATATTTTTAAGGATCTAAAATAGTTTATGGCATTTTTAAGTATTTTTAAGTGATTCAATCAATTGAAATCCATTTTTTAAAAATTCAAATTTCAAAGCATCCGTAGTTTATGGTATTTTGAAATATTTAAAGAAATTTTTAAAAGATTAAAAACTGCCCCATAGATTTAAAATATTTCAGAGGATTCGAAATAGTTGAGGCTATTATGAATTTTTTAAAATAGATTTCAATAATTTGTAGTGATTACAAAGTTTTAGAATTATTGTACGATCTTTTTAAAAAAGATTTCGCGAAATTTTCAAATGATAAAAAAATTGCAGTCAATGCGAGAAGATATCAGAGGATTTGAAATAGTTTAGGTGATTTAAAAAAATTTCAATCAAACTTGAATAATAAAATATAAATTAAAAAAAAAAGGATTTGAATATCCAAATACAAAATATATACATTTTTAATGAAATAGTTGAATTTTTTAGACAAAAAATTACATTATCAACTAAAAATAGGATAAATGATCTCGCTACAAATTTGTTGTTAGAGAATACTTTTCCTATAAAATGATCTTGAAAGTGAAATAAAATCGCTCCGCTAAGATTTGTAGTGAAAATGAAGAGAAGGTAACTGAATCTCGCAACTAAATTTGATTATGATCGATAGCTACCGACCGAAAATGAAAGATGACGATAAAAACTGAATGCCACTCGTTACACCATAACAGAAGCATTGTCACGTGTAAAAATAAATATTTGTTCAGGTATGCTCTTGCGTTCGCGAAGCTTGTAAAATGTAAAATCGTAAATGTTGAAGTGAGCCTCTGAACGATCCGGGACCGGAATCTGATCCACTAGATGCCCCTGGGCTTAGAAAGGCGTGGTATGGTCGCACGAGATGAGAGTGCCATGTCGTCATTGTGACAGAAGCTTACCTTCAGTTCCCCACAAATCCTTTTCCAGTCATTGTCTTTTAATTAATTTTCGATCATTCTAATTACCAGGCTTATAGGCTGATAATCGAATCCTATGGCGGCCTAATAGACGAAATCTGACACAGATCATTTGCGATCTCCAGTCGAAGACTGGGAGAAATTTCAGGAGAGAGCGTTTTCAATAGCAAGTGTACCGAATTCTTTCATAATTCATGGCTAATTAATTTTTTTTCTTTGAACTACTAAGGTGGTCCAAAAACTCCACTTTCGATTTTCTGAGATCGCCCCCACCCACACACACTGGGGTAAAAGTACAGTTTTTGATTAAAAATACGATTCCGGCTAAACCTGTGGATCGATTTGGATTTTTTTTAAAGCTGGTAAAATTTCAAAAAAAGTTTTCGAGCCTGATTTTTAATTTAGTTTTTCAATTTTTTCATCAATAAATAAATATGCATTATAAACAAATTATTTGCTGAAAATTTGTATTCTATAATTTTCATTAATTTAACGTTTTTTTCAATAATTCCTTTTATTCAAAACCTCTTGTGTGGGCCAACTGTAAGTAATAAATTAAAAAAAACTTTTTGCTGAAATTAAAAGACTAAATTTGAAAAAAGAAAATATTTTTTATGTCGACAAATGCTCGAATAACGCATTTTTTAAAATTTATTTAAGAAAAACATAAAATTTATGAACTATATTGAATGTTACTGAAATGAACATGAAGTTTCCAATTAAAAGAACTGACAAATGCCCGAATAATACATTTGTTTATTAAATTTGTTAAAAAAAATTTCAAATATTGATCGAGGTTGTTTGAATTATCATAAAGTTCCCAAATAAATATACTGGAAAAAAAAATCGTTTGATAAGTGCTAGAATAATGCATTTGTTTGATAAAAACGTAAAATTCATCCACAAATTATGAATTTTCCGAAATTATCATGAGGGTGTAATTTCCAAAAATTGAGATCGAAAAAAACGAATTTTTCTGACGACAAATGCCCAAATAATGTATTTATTTATTAAATTTGTGTGAAAAAATCATAAAATTTATGAACTAATTTATTATGAATGTTGCTGAAATTAACATGAAGTTCTCAATTGAAAGGACTGACATAAAAAAAAAACGAATTTTTCGTCCACAGATGCTCGAATAATGCATTTGTTTATTAAATTTGTTTTAAAAAAATGTTTTGCATAGTAATGAACGTTGCTTAAATTATCATAAAGTTCCGAAATAAAAAGACTGGAATTAAAAAAAAAGAATTTTTCTGTCGATAAGTGCTAGAATAATGCATTTTTTAAAATAAATTTGTTTGATAAAATCATAAAATTCATCCGCAAATTATGAATTTTCCGAAATTATCATCAGGGTGTAAGTTCCAAAAATCGATATCGAAAAAAAACGAATTTTTCTGACGATGAATGCCCAAATAATGCATTTGTTTATTAAATTTCTTTTAAAAAATCATGAAATTTATGAACTAATTATTATGAATGTTGCTGAAATTAACATGAAGTTCTTAATTGAAAGGACTGACATCGAAAAAAACGAATTTTTCGTCCACAGATGCTCGAATAATGCATTTGTTTATTAAATTTGTTTAAAACAAAAATTTCAAATTGTAATGGACATTGTTTAAATTATCATGAAGTTCCCAAATAAAAAGACTGCAATTAATAACAAAGAATTTTTCGATCGATAAGTACTAGAATAATGCATTTGTTTAATAAATTTGTTTGATAAAATCATAAAATTAATCCGCAAATTATGAATTTTCCGAAATTATCATCAGGGTGTAACTTCCAAAAATCGATATATAGAAAAAAAACGAATTTTTCTGACGATAAATGCCCAAATAATGCATTTGTTTACTAAATTTGTTTAAAAAATCATCAAATTTATGAACTAATTATAAATGTTCCTAAAATTAATATTAGGTTCTCAATTGAAAGGACTGACATCGAAAAAGAACGAATTTTTTATCAACAGATGCCCAAATAATGCATTTGTTTATTAAATTTGTTTGATTAAAGCATAAAATTCATTATCCTGGGGTACCTGATTTAAAAAAATCACGAAGAAGAGATCGAATTTTTCTGACGGCAAGTGCCTGAATAATCCATTTGTTTATTAAATTTGTTTATAATATTAACGAGAATAGTGTCAAGAGAAATCTTTTCCATTTTCTGTTTGCAACAGAAATATTTTCAGCTATTGGACGAATAACTGCTAGTCAAAAAAATATTAGAAAAGTTAAAAATAACCACTGTTATTAACAATTCTTATAACAAGATATTTAAACTGAAGGTTTTATCAAATTTAAATTTCCACTGACGGCCAGAATGGGTACAAATAATCCTGAAAATAATATATCTTCAATAATACATATTTGGTAAAATTTACCAATCTTTTTCCAAGTCAAACTGCTAACATTTGGAATTTGTTTATCTAAATTGTTTATAAACATTTAAGTTGTTATATTTTACTATATATTATCAAAGATACATTTTCAGGACTATCGGTAGCCATTCTAGCTATTAAAGAAAATTAAACTTTGATAAAACCTTAAATTCGAATATTTTGTCACGAGAATTATTTATAACAATGGTTATTGTTAAATTCTCAAATATTTTTGTGAAGAGCAGTGATTCGTCTATCAGTTTGAAAAATTTCCATTGCAAAAAAAATTTTCTCTGTGCAAAATGGCTAAAATTTTGAGTTTGTTTATATAATTTGTTTATAAAAATTTAAATCGTTATATTTTATTAATCATTAAGAAATATTTCTTATTTTAAGGAATACTTTCTGGAAAGAATCGCTTTCTGGCGATTGAAGGAAATTTTAATTTGAAATATATCAAATTTTAATATTTTGCCTCAAGAATTGTTTATAACAATAGTTATTATCAACTTTTTAATTATTTTTGTAAGTAAATGCCGTTACTACATTAATATGCAGCACTTTTAGCAAACAGAATTTTTTTATTGATAATAAGACTACTTGCTAATTCGCGTATGAAATTTTTTTATAACAAATGAATGAAATAATGAAGAAATTATTTGTATTCTATGAGTCTCTAAACAATTAATTGTAAAACATTTAGATTAAAAACTAATTTTCAATTCAAAAAAGAAAACGAATTTGGAACACAATACATAAATTTTCAAATAACGAAATAAATATTTAATTGAAATAATAAATATTCTTACTGAAGCAAAAAATAATTTTTAACTAAAAAAGTGAATTTCATAACAAAAAAAAGAATCGTTTAAAAAATTCAGAAAGATTAACCAAATAGTTACATTTTTTAATAAAAAAATTAATTTGCAACTAAAATGATCAATCTTCCAACGAAACAAGTGAATGAATGAATTTAAAGATTATTATAAATAATCTAAAAATTTAAAATTCTCATATTTATTCGTTGTTTCAACAAAAATGATCTTTTCTACCATAATAGGTGGCCTTTTAGTAAAATGTTTGAATTTTGAATAAAATATCTCAATTTTTAAATAGGGTTTTTGAAAAAAAATGAATTCAGTAAAAAATTAATTTTGCACGAAACTGATGCACTTTTACCTGACAAGAATTAAATTTCACACCAAAAAATTTTTTTTTTACCAACAAAGGAGAATTTTCAAATAAAAAAGATCAATCGTAAAAAATGTAAAATTAATTACATTTGCAGGAACAATATTAATTTAAAACGCAAACAAGTTTTTTCCACTTAACAGTTAAATTTTCAACCAGACATTGTTGAACCACATTGTTTAAAATTTATTTTTCTTTATTAAACTAAAAATATAAATTAACAAGGTTATTTATCCAAACCTTTTAAACAAAATAGTTGAATAATCATGCAAAGAATAATAATTTGTAACCAAACAGTTGCATTTTCCTGAAAAAATGAAATTTTTAGTAAAACAGATTAATTTTGCAATAAAATAGATAAATTTAAAAGAATAGTTGAATTTTACTTTACAAAAGATTTCAGTTTATTTTTCTCGATCTAAATATAAATATTTAAAAAAGAAATATGTTTCTACGAAAAAAAATCAATTTGCAATCCCAAAAGGCCAATTTTCAACCAGAAAAATACTTTTTGATAAAATTGTTGAATTCTCTGCCAAATAGTTGCATTTTTATCCCAAAATATGAAATTTTTCTTAAAACAGATGGATTTCTATTAAGCAAAAAAATTCAAAAAATAGTTAATTTTTTATCCGAAAAATATTCCAGTTGACTTTTCAAGATCAAAATATGAATTTTGCATTTAAAAATTAGCTTCTACGAAAAAAATTGAATTTTTAATCCAAAAAGACGAATTTTTTAACCAAAAAGGAAATTTTTACTAAAACAGATACATCTTTTTTTTTTAAATGACACACTTTTATTTAAAAATTTTATCTTTCATCCAGAAAATATTTCAGTTGATTTTCAACACCAAAAATATAAATTTGTAGCAAAAAGTAAATTTTCTATGAAATAGTTAAATTTTCAACAAAACAGTAGAATTTACAAGTAAACAGTTCCAATGTTATCCAAAGATGATAAAATGTTTCTTAAAGCACAGGATTTTGGAAATTTAAAAAACAGTAACTTTTCTACAAAATATTTCAATTGACTTTTCAAGACAAAAATACGAATTTTAAACAAAAAGTATTAATTTTCAACCGAAATAATTGTTTTAATAATAAAAAATCTTTTCTAATCGAAAATAGAATAGTTGATTTCTCAGTAAAAAAATCTTTAACTCAAAACCTAATTTTTGAAATAAAATTATGAATATGTATGAAAAATTGTTTAAAAAATGCATACCTAAATTTTCATACAAATAATTTAATTTTCATCTATAAATTTTTTTGTCAAAATAGGGACAAAAATTTAAATATTTTTTACAAAAAAATTAACTCTTAATGTATAGGATGAATTTTCAATCAAGAAGATTAATTTTCTAAGAAAAAACGCCAAGTTTCAAGAAAATGCTTAAGTTGTCAAGCGCATAGTTCAAGTTTCAATTACAAATATCATTCTTTCATCAAAAATAAAATAATATAAAAAACATGAATTTTGAACCAAATAATTGAATCCTCAACCAAAAAAGATTAATTTTGACCAAGCAGTTACATTTTATAATAAAAAAATATGAATTTCCAACAATACTTTAATTTCCAACCAAGAAAAATTTTTCATTTAATAAAAAAGTTATTTAAAATGTTAAGTTTTTCATCCAAAAAGATCAATTTTCGACAAAGCATTAGAATCTTCAACATAAGCATAATATAGATTTTTCAGAAAAAAATTCATTAAAAGTACATAGCTGATTTTTGAACAAGATGGTTGAATTTTCAACCTGAAAATAATTTTCAACAAAACACTGCTTGTCAAAAAATTAACTTTCTTATTTTTATTGTTTTTAAGCATAAAACAAAAACTGCGCATCCTATACAAAATCATTACTATAATTTTTTGGGCTCTTTTTTCGATGAATAAGTTTTGTTTAATTTTTTTTTGTAGCTTGTGCCGTTAGTCCAAATTTAAAAAAAAATTTTATGTTTAATGTTTTTTACGACTAAAAACAAAAACTACGCGCCCTATCGAAAAGTGATTCATAAAAAGTTTGTTTTTGAAAAATGAAAGTTTTTCTTTTCTTGACTTTTTTTATATCATGCGTTGTTTGGCTTAAAATGTCCATTTTAGTCTGTTTTTTTTTAATTTTGAAAATGCTCTAACATTGATCATTTTATTGTTATAGAAAAAAGTCATTAGGATAATTTTTTTGAGTTTCTGAGTAACATAAATAACCATACATAGAGCTTTTAAATCTTAAAAAAATGTGGTTCCAAAAATTTTTAAAATGCGCTCAATTTTTTAATTTTGATCCAAAATAGCAGACAGACAAACACCTTCGTAAAAAATCGTTTTTCCTGAATCAGGGGGTCTCAAAACGTGGAGATTTGATGAGAATCGACAAAATGAAATTTTACATAAAGCCAATACCTTCTCATTAGGATGAGAATATTAAACTTTTTATAAACAAATTATTTGTTGAAAATTTGTTTTCTATAATTTTCAATAATTTAACGTTTTGTAAAGTTATATTGCTAGAAATTTAAATGGAAACCATATTTTAACGAAAAAAATTTTCTCCTTAGGCTATTCCTGTTAATATTATAAACAATTGAATTATTCAGGCATTTGTCGTCAGAAAAATTCGTTTTCTTTGATGTCTATTTTAAAAATTAGGAACCTAATAATAATTTTAGAAAAATGTATGATTTGTTGATGAATTTTATAATTTTTTTTATGTTTTTGTTAAACAAATTTAATTTAAAAATGCATTATTTGAGCATTTGTCAACGTAAAAACTGTCTTTTTTTTAAAGTTATTTTTTCCATGCTTGTTTTTCATATGTTACAGAATTTATTTATAAAAAAAATTAAATGTATTGTTCAATCATTTCTTGTATTTAAACCCTCTTTTGTTGCCAACTGTAAGTTCCATATGAAAAAAAAACTTTTGTTCTGCATTTAAAAGGACTGACTAAAAAAACGAGTTTTTACGTCGACACATGCCTGAATAATGCATTTGTTTACTAAATTTGTTTGAAAAATAAAAATTCGTCAAATAGTGATGGATGTTGCTAAAATTGTCGTAAAATTTCCAATTAGAAGAACTCGGATGGAAAACAACGAATTTTTCCGTCGATAAGTGCTCGAATAATGCATTTGTTTATTAAACTTGTTTGACTAAATCATAAAATTTATTAACAAGTGATGCATTTTCTGAAATTATCATGAGGTTCATAATTTTAGAAAATTCACATAGAAAAAAACAAATTTTTTTTACGACAAATACCTGAATAATGCATTTGTTTACTACATTTGCTTAAAATATTAACAAGAATAGTCTTAAGAGAAATTTTTTAAATTAAAATATTGTTTCCATTCAAATTTCTTGCAATATAACTGAAAACAACGTTAAATTATTGAAAATTATATAAAACACATTTTCAACAAATAATTTGTTTATACAAATTTTTTTGTTTATTGTGTCATGATGGCATATTTTCATATAATATGAATCTATGAAACGTTGGCGATTACCAAAATTCTCCTATTATTGACGAGCACCGAAAACGTCTAATAGAAAAATTTGTCATTTTGTTCGTCATGCTTATTTATTTATAAAAAAATTTTAAAAATTATTTTGAACCAAAAAAATGTACTTCTTCCCCACTGTGTGTCAGTTGAATTAAATAAAAAATGAGTTCTTTACATTTATTCAGTTTTTTAGGCGTATTAAACAAAAATTATGTTTCAGCTAGTGACTTTTAATGTTAAAATAATTTTTGAATCAGTCTTTGATTTTTATACAATTTATTTGTAAAAATATTTGATATTTATGTGGTGTTCCCTTTTAATAAATTAGCCTGATGAGGTTGGCGAAGCCATGGTAACGAAATGTCGCACATTTTGACATACAAATATGAGTTGTAGACTAATTTCCCTTCTCCAATTGAAACTTCTTGTTCGAAAATTTAAATACTTCGTAAAAAACAAACTTTTTTTGTTTGAGGATTCTTTATTTTAGTTCGAAATTTAATTGTTTCGTTAAAACTTGTTTTCATTTAATATGATAATAATTATTATTATTTATTTATTATTATTATTATGTTATATGAAGGTAAACTCTTTGTTAAAAATTAATGTTTTTGGTTGAAAAAGCAAGTATCTGTTTATAATTTTAATTACTCTGTTCATCAGAATGGCGATAAGGAAATGGAAAAAAGGGAAAAGAGTGTGGGTGGGGTGGGGGGCAATAAACTTCAACTGTGAACCAAATCGCGTAGGGATTAAGTGTAGGCGGTTATATCGCTAGCGTTGGGTAGGTATACTGCGCCGCGCCGCAAAGCGGTAAAGGAATTTAGCCTTATAAATCAGTAACATGACTACACGGAGCGAGCCACACCTTTCCCTTCTTGGGGCAATCACGAGTCGTCACCGATATCGGCAACATCCCTGCACAAAGTTAGTTGCTCGTCCCCGTCTCGTCTCGACCAATGATGTTACGTCGCCAGCCGTAGGGCTCTTTCGCAAATCTTCGCGAAAGAATAGGAGAAAACGAAAAAGATTTCTGCCCTGATCGCTCAAAAGTTCATCGCACTGACAGACATGACGTAGGCATTTCCTGATTCGAGATTCAATCCGAGAGTTATCGCATCTTGATTTATGTGCTTCCTGTTGTTTAATATATAAAAAAAAACGGAAAAAAGATCTTTCTGGCATTTCCTTCTTTCCCCTTTCCTCTTCCAATTCATAGATTCTGCTCATGCTGTTCTCTTTTTTTCTTAATAGGTCCCTTCCCTTAAAACCTTTCTCAATCTTGGTCTTGCTATTGTTGTACTCTTTACTATCGCTTATCTTCCCAATTATACTATCCGCCTATCTACTTAATTCTATCGTCCTCTATCTCCTTGCTTCTACATCTTTTAAAACCTGTTTTATTAACTTTCCATTAATTATTTTCGTTAGCTTCCTCTCAAACCTCTATGCCCTCCTTCCTCTAGTACCTAATTTATCCCTTTTCGAATTTACCCTTACCGTTATACCCATTCTTTTCCTAAACCACTTCCTTCTATAACTCTGGACAATCCTCTCAATTATACATGTACATTATTCAAATATTCATGCCCAATTCTTAAATTCTTTCTCTTTTTTATTCTCTTATTATAGATTATAATATTTTGATTTCTCGTTTTTTTTATTCTTTTGATACTCTAGTCCTATCTATGATACACCTATCCATAAAGAGCTCTTTTGTGGTTCCTATCTTCTTAATTCTATCGTCCTCTATCTCCTTACTTCTACATCTTTTGAAAACTCTTTCTCCACCTTTATCCACTCCTTCCTCTAGTACCTAATTTATCCCTTTTCGAATTTTCTCTTACCATTATCCCTATTCCTTTCCTAAACCACTTCTTTCCATAACTATGGCCAATCCTCTCCGTTACGATGAACATTATCCAAATATCCATGCCCAATCCTAAAATTCTTTCTCTCTTATATTTCCAGACTTCATTTAGAATGCCGTCTGTACCAGCTGTATTTCCATCTCTTATTATTTCTAGAATATTGATTCTTTCTTCCCTTATTATGTCATATCATTAGTCTCCTTCATTACTGTCTTTTCCTCTTCTTCTCCTTTCCTTACATTTTTCTCTGCCCCTCGTAGCAAACTCAAAACCTATTTTTTTCTTTCTAGCATCTTAATACCCTCGTTTATCCTTCTCCTTCCTTTTTTTATGTTTCTATTGACTACTCTCTATTCCTCTTCTTCTTTTCTAGGCCCTTCCACCTTTCCTTAAAATATTTGATTTTCCTCTTCTTCTTTTCTAGGCCCTTCCACCTTTCCTTAAAATATTTGATTTTCCTCCTTCTTGATCAAAAATCTTTGTGTACTCCATTATGAAACTATCATCGCTAAAGATTCTCTAGATAGAAATCTCTCACAACTTTTGATTGGATACGATTCAGCCGGAAAAAGAAGTGATGAAAAGCGCGCGATTTTCAAACCAAGTTTTACAATAAATTTTACAATTTTGAGGAATAAAATGAGTAGAAAGAGAACATAAAATAGAAACATACCAAAACTGCATGAAATATATGAAAATAGAAATATTGAGACAAAAAAATAACTCCACTGTTCTTTTAAAAATTAGTTTTGTTACTTGAAAGTTCAGGTATTTTAATGAAAATCCGTCTTTTTCAAAAGAAGATTAATCTGGTTATTTAAAATTTTAATTATTTTCTTACAATTTTCTTTTTGGGTTAAAAATTAATTTTTTTAATTGAAAACTTTTACGAAACGTCGGCAAAAATCCATAGTCTTATACACGATTAGAACTAGAAATATATATATTTTTTATCATCCTTGTATTTTGTAAAAATTAGTGTTTTTTGGTACAAAATTAATATTCTTGGTTATAATATTTTGTTGAAAATTCGTCCCTTGCTTAATTGCAAATAATTTTTTCAAATGTATATTTAATAGTTCGAAATTTGGTTAAAAAGTGATCTTTTACTGTTGACAATGTAATAGTGTTGTCAAAAATTGATGTAATTTGTCCAATGTTAATTTTTCTGGTAAAGGATTGAGTTTCCTAGTTGAAAATTCATTTGTTTAGTTAAAAATTTACCTATTTTGTAGAAAATTAATCTTCATGGTCTATTCAATTTTTGTTTTCAAAATTGTCTTTTTTAGATGAAAAGTTAACTATTTAATTGAGAATTAATGTATTCTGTCAACAGTTAATTTTTTTATAGAAAATTAATTCAAGTTTTTAGAAATTCATTTTCTTAGTAGAAAATTAGTCGCTTTTTGGTAGAAAATTAATCTTCTTGGCTGAAAATTCATCTCTTTGGACAGAGATTAAACTTTTGAGTTGAAAATTGAATATTTTGGTTTAAAGTATATTTATGTGATAGAATATATTCTTTTTTCTTAAAAATTGGTCTGTTAGATAGAAAAATAATCCTCTTGGTTGGAAATTAATCTTTATTTTTATAAATTCAACCATTTGGTTACGAATTCAGTTTTTGGGGTAAAGACTTATAATTTTCAGTGCAAATGTGTTTTTTTTTTTTGAAAAAATTTATCTTTTTTGTTGATAATTCACAATTTTTTAAAAAGATTTGTCTCTTGTAGTAAAAAGTTGATCTTTTTGGTTAGAAGTTCTACCAATTTCTTGAAAATTCATTTTTTTGCAGACAAAATTAATAATTTTCGTTTAAATCCATCTTTTGGCTCGGAAATTGGTAGGCTACCTTCTCATTTTTCTTTCCTTTTTTTATTATTATTGTCCAAAAAAATTTTTTTTTCAGAATACAATAGAAGTTATTTTTTTTTAAATTTTATTCGTCATGGTCCAAATTTCGTCGATGGATTCGTGTTTATATTTATATATAATTTATTTATAATCAGAGTGAGGATTTAACGGGAAACCGAAAATGACTAATGAAACCGATAATTAAATTTAAAAACCGGCAATTTACTTCTGATCGTCGAGAAATTTCAGTTCTCAATACTTTAATCATTTTTGTCAATTTAGAATTTTTATTTTTATTTTAGGACACGGAGTTTCGGTAAAAAAAATTTTACCAGTGACAAGAAATTTTTGACATGGAACGGAAATAAAAAATTTTTTGTCAATTACACAGCCACACAAAAAAAAGTGTGCGGATCTGGTAACAAGACACACGTATTCCTATGGATTTTGGGGCGCTGACTTAAAGTTCGGTATCAAAAATCACCCATCACGTCATGGTTGAGCCATAACCTCAAAAAATGACGAAAAATCATGCACTGAGGCAAATAAATTTCAAAATAATGCCAGTGATGCAAATTTTCACTTCAAAAACATGTCGACAACTGTGAAGGATCAACCCTTGCATGATATCAACTTATTTAACATCACTTTACCCAACAGAACCTGACCTCACCTAACCTAAATTAACAGAAATTTATTGAACTACACGTAAAGCTCTGGAAGCATACTTTCCCAATAGCAAATGTGTGCTACATCGAATGGGTCAACTCGAGCCTAACCTAGAAATAAATCTAACCTAGCCTAACCTAACCTCACGAAACACAATTAAACTGCTTGTGTTGTCCCGTTGTGTTTGCGGTATCGTTTAAATCAGCTTGGGCTTAACCTGCAAAGAGGTCAAACCTATCCTAACTTAAAAAAAGCTGACCTAACCTAACCTAAGCTAACCTAACTTAACTTCACGTGACACAATTAAGTTCATTGTGTTGCCCCGTTGTGTTTGCGGTACCGTTTCATTCAGATTCGGCTTAACCTACATAGAGGTTTAACCTATCCTAACCTAACAAAACCTGACCTAACCTAACCTAGCCGAATGAAATTCAACCACAAGTGTAGCTATGTAACCGTACGGTTCTCAGTCTTAAATGTGTGCTATATTTAATAGGTTAACTCGATGTTAACCTACAAATGAATCTAACTTAACAGAACCTAACGAAATTTTGCTTAACGCAACACAACGTAACTTAAGTGTTCCCGTTGTAACACAATAAAATTCATTTCATTGTACTACAGGTGGTTAAAAGTTTCGACGCACATTACTCATTTGATGAAACTTAGAACTACAAGTAGAATTGACCCCATTTCAATTAACCTGACAATGTTTGTATCAATTAAAATGTAGAAATGTAACTTAAACATGCAAATGAATGAGAGTATTATTCAAAAATTTTTTCTCTCTGCTTTTCTTAGACTTAAGGGATGTATTTATACTATCTTTCGTCTTTACATTTTATCGTAATTAAATTGATTTATAGACCTACTTTAGTCTATTTCCTACTATAACGTGTCCTTTTTTCTTCGAAGGAACGATGCAAAGGTTTACGCTTACATTTAAGACCTACATTCGTTTCCCTTTTCAACATCCAGCAAAAATCAGCCATCATGACCTCGTCTCATCTACCCTGATATCGTTGTTCCATCACTTTTATGTCTTGATGAAAACGTTCCCCTTGTTCTTCGCTGAAATCACCAACTTTTTCTGGAAACTTATCCAGGTGGGAATCTAGAAAGTGAAGTTTTAAATTCATCAAGCAGCCTAACTTTTTGTAATTTCTTATCATTTTCGCAACAATATTCTCGCAGTCTGGACTTCTTTTGTTACCGAGGAAATTTGCGTTTACTGGTTTAAAACTTTCCCAAGCGTCACTTTCAATTTTCATCATGTGGCTCACGAAATTAGTATCTTTTGTCAATATTCGAGTCTGTGGTCCATCAAAGACTCCTTCTATCAATTTAGCGTCTGAAACATTAGGGAATTTAAGGAATATATACTTATAGCATTGTCCATCTTTGTATAGCGCCCTGACAAATTGCTTCATGAGCCCAAGCTTTATGTGGAGGTGTGGTAGTAAAATTTTTTCTGGATCAACGAGGCTTTGGTTGATAATATTATAAGAACCAGGTTTGAATGAATTTCTTAAAGGCCAATGTTTTCTGCTGTAATGATTGGCTCGATCTCTGCTATTCTACAGGAATATGAAGCATGGCTCTCTCGTGAAACCCGATTGTTGGCCTAATATCATTGTTGTGATTTTGAGATCACGACATATTTGCCATTTGTGATTCGTGTGATTAACCTTTTCAAGAAGCATTTGAACATTGTTATATTCTTCTTTGATGACCGTTGAGTGAGCTATAGGGATAGGAGCGTAAGTATTCGTGTTATGCATTAAAACAGCCTTAATGCTGCGTTTTGACGAATCAATGAAAAGTCGCCATTCTTCGTTTCTGTACACATTTTTCTTCAAGTGGTTCATTAGTCCGTTAACGTCAATGCAGTAAACTAAAGACGTCTCTTCCTCTTTAACGAAAAACTTTCTGAATTCTTTGTCCCTGTCGCGATAGAATGAAACTTTTGTCTTTGGCTCTAGAAGATTTCTTCTTTTTAGAAATGAAGCGGCAAATTCAGCGCCGTCTTTCGGTAATCCAAGATCTCTAATAAAATCATTCAGTTCTATTTGCGACACTAATATTAGAACCTTCCATTTCATTTTATGCACGCCATATTCGTCATCTTTTTCGTCATTTTCATCGGAGTCATCAGAACTATTTTCTGATCGATCACTGGTTTCACTAACGTCTGCATCACGTTGACTTTCAACTTCCATTCTATCATCTTCTAAAGCGCTTAAATCAGTCTGGCGTGCATTTTTATTGATTTCAATTGCTCTTGTGACTGTGCACACATTAATGTACGAAATATTATTTTTATTTTTGGCATTGAACCCTTTAACGGAATTCATGCAAAAGTAGCAGTCCTTCGCAATAACGGGTTTTTTCCAGGTGGTTGGTGTATATTACTTACGGTACTTTTCCTTGTTTGAATTGTTTAGACGATACAGCATAAGTCTGCAGGAATTGCAAATTACGTGAGGAACCCATTTTGTTTCTTGGTGCAGCTACTTAGGGTCAAAACACTTTTCGTAAAGACTTTTCACTTCCTCTTCGATTGATTTTCGCAAACTGCTCACTTCATATTTACTGCAAATGTAACAGAATGAATCTGAGCTATTCTTGCAGGCATGCGATTGAGAAATGCTCGCGGTTTTTTTCCTTGTAGCATGAGACTCTACACCTACCAGGTTATCCATTGATGAAGAGCTGCGGTTGCATGATGACGACGTCGGAGAGCCCGCCTTCCCAACCTGACCAGACGCCGATACTGGGGTTTTTCCCTGCATCGCAATATACTTTTTACCTGTGTCTGCCATGACGGCATGAACGCCGTTTACCCAGGGACTCAGCCAATGTGGATCCGTTGCCCACCATCACCACGTGGAGGTGCCCTGGTTACAAACACAGGCGAATAATGTCAGCAACAAGCGGTTACGAAACTCCAGACATTTACTGCTATTAATGTCAAAATATGAAAGTACGCAAAAACAGGGTTGCCAGCGTAATCGGTTAGGTTAGGTCAGGTTTTGTTAGGTTAGGATAGGTTAAACCTCTATGTAGGTTGAGCCGAATATCAATGAAACAGTACCGCAAACACCACGGGATAACATAATCAGTTTAATTGTGTTTCGTGAGGTTAGGTTAGGTTAGGTTAGGTTAGGTTAGGTTAGGTTAGGTTAGGTTAGGTTAGGATAGGTTTGACCTCTTTTCAGGTTAAACCCAAGCTGATTCAAACGGTACCGCAAACACAGGGTTAGGCTAGGTTGGATTTATTTCTAGGTTAGGCTCGAGTTCACCCATTCGATGTAGCACGCATTTGCTACTGGGAAAATATGCTTCCAGAGCTTTACGTGTAGTTCAATAAATTTCTGTTAATTCAGGTTAGGTGAGGTCAGGTTCTGTTGGGTAAAGTTATGTTAAATAACTTGATATCAGACAAGGGTTGATCCTTCACAGTTGTCGACATGTTTTTGAAGTGAAAATTTGCATCATTGGTATTATTTTCAAATTTATTTGCCTCAGTGCATGATTTTTCGTCATTTTTTGAGGTTATGACTGAACCATGACGTTAAATTCTTTTGTTCAAAATAGATTTAATTGTTGGATTTTTAACAACAAAATTAACTATTTCAGCAGAAAATATCACTAGTCTGTTTAGAAAATTGACTTTCTCTGGTTTAAAGTTCAACACTTTGGATGTTAATTTGTCTTTTTAAATGGAAAATTCATTTATTTCGTTGACAATTCACGTGTGTTTTTAAAAAATCTACTTTTTGGTAGAGAATCGACTTTTTTGTAGAAAATGAGTTTTTTCTTTGAATTTTTGGTTAAAGATTCAAGTATTCCATTTAAATGTTCATAATTTTAGATTAAAAATATTCTTTTGGGTTAAAAATAAATTTATTTGAATAAGAAAAACTTGTCTGTTAAAAATTATCATTTCTTTAATTGAAGATTCATCATTTTGATTAAAAATTTATTTCTTTGGTTGAAAAATGAGCCATTTGCTCTTCTAGTTCTTCTAGTTTTTTTCGCGCCTAATGTTTAACAAATTTAGGATAAACTCAGAAGATTTCAGAACAATTCAAGTGACGTTTGAAAGAATTTAAATCAATTGAAAAAAATGTTAAAAAATCAAAAAAATCCATTCATTTCCGTAAAACTGGAATGAATTTGGAGGAATTTAAGATAAAGGAGAAGAATTCGATGAAAATCCTAAAAGTTCAAGTTGAATAAAAAAAATAAATTGAAAACGATTTGAAAATGTGAAAGAAACTTCATTGAATTGAGTAACTCTGAAATCAGCTTGAAAAATTTCAAGGGAATTCAGGCTCAATTAAATAAAAACTTTAAAATTTTAAAGAAAAATTGACGGAATTAAGTAAAATTGCATGAATTTGGAAGGATTTAAATAGAAGAAGAATTTAAAAGTATGTAAAAGGATTTAGAATAAATTAATAAGAATTCAGCGTGAATTCTAAATGAATTGCAAAAAATATTTTTAAATATTCCTTAATATCCCTTAAAAGTATTTATTAAAACTCTTAGAAATACCTTGAAATTGTTTAAATCTTTTGAAAATGTCTTGGTATCTCTTAAAATACTCAAAATATGTCAGTCAAACTCAAGAGAATTCCAAAGAATTAGGAATAAATTAATAAGTATTCAGGATCAATTCTAAATCGCTCCAGATCTTTAAAACCCTGAAAAATAACTTATTTCTCACTAATCAATGATTTAAAATTACTTAAATATTATAAAGTCTCGTCAAAAATTCGATGTCGATATTTTCTGAATTCATGAAAAATGTATTAAAATATATTGGGAGTTTTAAAGACTCTTAAAATCATTGAAATCTTCGGATATCTTACAGAATAACGTGAAGTATTTTTAAATATTTTTAAACCTCATAAGTCCTATAAAATCGTTTCATATAATCAGAAATTCTAAAAAAATCCTTTAGCCTAAAATATTTCAAAAGCTTTAAAACCACTTTTAATTACATTATTTTAAACATTGCTTAGAATCCTTTATAGTCCCCTAAAATACTTCAAATTAAAAGCTCCTGAAAATGCCTTAAAAGCTTTGAAAACACCCAAAATCTGACGAATTCCTTTAAATTATTTAACTCTATTATTCATTTTTCTGAATCTTTATAAACACCCTCAAATATTTCAAAGAATTCGAAATAATTAAAAAAAATATATAGACCTGAAATGAATAGAGAGCAACCCACGAATTAATTTATTAAATCAAAAATAAAAATTTCTCTTGAAAAAAAGATCTCCTCTTTTCGCTCCACTGGGAATCAAACCACAGAACTTTCGATATCCGTTCAGATTATTTTCCATTAAGCTATTAGAGAGATCGGAATAAAAACTTTAATTCAAGAAAATTAGACTAATTTTTAGCTAAGTTTTAATGGTATAAGAAATTATTTCAAATAAATCTGTTACATCATCAGCGAATGGTACTTTACCGTTAGTGGATAACCCTCCTAAACCATGGAGGCAAAAAAACCCACGATATCAATCAAGTTGAGAATCTTCAATATCAGAAAATGCTTAAAGTTTTAAACATACTAGTAACACATATTTTTTGCGACATTTAAAATTGAATTTTGTTCTTGAAAAAAAGATCTTCTCTTTTCGCTCCACTAGGAATCGAACCAAAGAACTTCTGATATCCGGTCAGATGCTTTCCCATTAAGCTATTAGAGAGATCAGAATAAGAAACTTAATTAAAGAAAATTACGCTAATTTTTAACTAGGTGTTAATGGTACCAGTATTTATTTAAAATGAATCTGTTTTATCATTAGCGCAGGATACTTTACCGGCAGTGGATAACCCTTCAAAACCATGGAGGTAGAAAATCCGCAATATCTTCAATAAAAGAAAATGTTAAAAGTCTTAATCAGACTAGATAAAAAATAATTTTTCCAAATTTAAATGTTAATTTTTTTTTTTGAAAAAAGAACTTCTCATTCTTCCGTACTCCCATTACGATACCTCCTATCGCTCTACCTTTTTTGTTTTTCCTCTTCGAATTTTGAACTAGCCTTCGTATACCGCTTGTTAACCATTCCCTTCTTCTTTAACATCTTTTTTAATTTGGCCACCTTGCCAACATTACTACCACCTTCTATTATTTCAAATTTATTATAAATTGTCTATTCTTCCTTTCCAAGCCTGCATTTCAGTAGCATTTTTGGCCGTCTATCGTACTTTTTCCCAAGGAAAGCAAGGTTTGTCAGTGAAAGCATACTGAGGGTAGAAGAAGTAGAAGATAGGAGGATGAGAAAGTCTTTGATGCGAAGGAGGTGAAATAGGGAAAGGCGTGAAGTGACGAGAGGTGGAGAAATATTGGTTGGAATGGAGAGGATTATGAGATATGATCGAATTGAATTGGATAGGAAAGAATAGGATAAAATATAAGATAAAAGAAAAGACAAAAAGAGAGAGACTTTTAGGAACAGGAGGATTTGTGATCCAGTGACCATCCGTCTGTCCATCCATCGTGATGAAAAGGGAAAGAAAGTCGCAGTAAAAGGATATGGGTAAGAATGTAAAATGATGTTGGTAAAGGTTAGTAAAGAGGAAGAATGAACTTAATTAAGGAGGATGTGTGGAAGCGGCTGGCGTATATCGTTATGAGAAGGAATAGGGAAGGGAAAGTAGATAATTGCAAGTTATGGTAGTAAAGCGGTTAAGAAGTCGAGGTGAGGGGAGAGAAAAAAAGTTCAAAGGAGATTAGAATAGAATCTTGACGTGGGAGAATTACTTTAAGTAGGAGGAGAGAAACTATTTTAAGGGCTATTGTACAGATTTTAAGAAGAACTAAGGGCGGGGTAGTGAAGACGAAGTGATGGTATTAGGAGAACTAATAATACTAGCACTAGGATAAGAAATAAAATCTAGGAGATGGGAAAAGGTGAGAATGAGGTCAGTAGAGTGTTGAGCAGTAGGAAGAAGGTATGTAAGATAAATGAGGTTACGATAAGATGATAGGATCTAGTTGGCCAGAGTTTAAGAAAGAAGGGGCAGTGGTACAGAAAGTAACTGGCTCATATAATAGGTTAAGGAAATGCGTTATGAAAAGAAAGATAAAGTTATTTGATTAGAGATGGTGTAGGAATATGGTTGATAATATAAGAAAAACCACAAAAGGATAAAATAAGTACTAGAGCCGGTAAGAGGTCATGAAACTATAAGTGCAGGATACTAAGGGTAAGGGTATGAGCTCTAAGTTGAGTAGAGGTAAGGAGGTTATCAAAAAGTTGTTGTTAGAGATTGAAAGAAAAAGAGGGAGAATGATAAAATTAACGAGATGGAGAGAAAAAAGGTGTTCTTCAGGGACAGAGATACATAAGACGAGATTGGTGTATAGGAAGAACGAATTTAAGGAGACAGATGAATTAATACAAATATGAGGGACAATTAAAGAATCAGAATATAATAATAGTATGAAATGAAAAGTAAGGAGTACAAGAATAAAAAGATTAAGAGAGGGAAAAATGGAAAGGAAAAGGATCTATTAGGAAAGGAAAGCGAACAGAATGTGCAGAATCTGTAAATGGAGAGAGGAAAGGAAGAAAGTAAATAGGAGATAGATTTGTTTTTAAGTTTTGTGTGAAGGGGGTTAGTAGAGGATTGGAAGGTAGGGAAATACCGTTTAGTAAAGGAGGGAAAAATAGGGAAAACGCAGATGTATAGATGTATGGAAAATGTTAAGTGAGGGGCAATATGTAAGGGCAACAGATGGTAGTGGAGAAAAAGCAGTTGATAGAAGGGGTAAAGGTAAAGTGGAGGGGCTCAGTATGAAATAGTACAGGATAGAATAGAAAAAGATAGATAGGAGGGACATTGATCAACTTTGACCCATTTTTTTTTTCTTAAAAAATAATTTTTTTTTTGTTTAATTAATTTTTTCTTAAATTGTTCAATTTCAGATTAAAAATAGTAACTATTTCAGTGTAAAATTCAACAATTTGGTGCAAAGTTAAGGTATTTTGTTATAAATTTTTAATGTTTGACAAGATTTTAACAGAATGTATATCTACCACCTACTCTCTGAGTGTCGAGTAACTAGATCGAGTACATAGTACAATATCTCAGCGTACACTACAGAAAGTCCGCCCACCCGAGGGACAGAAAAAAGATTTCTATCTCTAGATAAACTTCCATGGCATATCGAAAGCGCGATTTCGAACGATTAAAGGCGATGCATCGTTATAGATTCAAATACAGAGTCCAGCGCATCCAGCATGTACTTGTCGAGCCAATTAAACTCGTTATCTACTTATAATACGAGTTAACGGACAGACCGGCCGACCGACCGGTCGCTAGAGGGAAGTAGTCGATAAACGATTAATGAAGAAAATCCAACGAGATATTAATGAAGCTCGGTGAAACTCTTCAAACGATCATCCGCCTGAACTTCCTGATTTCGATTGCTAATGAAACTTTCAAAAAAATAAAATGAGAAAAGACTTAAGCTTTTGCTTCTTTTTTATTTTTCTATAAGAGGCATAAATTACTTTAAAAAATTGTCTGGGGTTTTGAATTACGTTGCCCCCCCTTGTTATGGTCCGTAAATTACCCCTCCCCCCCAACTTACCTAATTTTTGCGGAACAAATTTAAAAAAAATTTATTTAGGGGTTTTCCAAAAATTAAATGAGACGATTTGAGCGGAAGGTGGGTATTACATCTTGTTATTTTTTACTAAATAACAAACCAAAAAAAATTAAGTTCGGAAAAAAATTGTTGAATTGAACCCAAGCAGACGAGTTTTTAACAAAAGTTGTAAATTCTTAATAAAAACATTCGTAAACAAGCAAATTTATTTTCTACTAGAAAAGATGAATTTTTAACGAAATAATGAAATTTTGAAATAAATGGAAATTATTTTAACAAGATTATTTTTTGCATTTGTTACTAAGAAAATTTGACTTTCTCCCAACAGAGATGCATTTCCAACAAATTACATTAACTTTTCACCAAATAATTCAATTTTAAATCCTAAAGAGCTAAATTTACAACCGAAAATTAAATGGTTGAACTTGTAGTTACATAAATTAATTTGTACTTCAAAAAAGAAAACATTTTTTGATGATTTTACAAAACAAAAAATGATTTTCTAGGAAAAACACGAATTTTTAATAAAATACATAAATTTTTTATTAAGCAGTCCTTTTTCAACTAAGGAAATTAATTTTCCTTTAAAGAGACGAATTTTTAACAAAATAGATACTTTTTTAAATATATAGTTGAATTTGATACCAAGAAAATTTACCTTTCTCTCAAAATAATAAAACACTTTAGTTAAAAAAAATTTAACCAATAAAAGAAGTTTCAATAAGTTTTGCTGAATATTAAACTATACTGCTTTCATAAAAAATGGTATCTTTTCATTCAAAAAATGCAAATGTTTCGTTAAAAAATAATCTATTTTGGTTAAAGATGCAAATATTTTTTTTTGGTTTCATATTTTAATTTGAATTTAACAGCTTTCGATTTCTAATATAAATTTTTTTTCATTGAAATATCAATTATCTTTTGTTTTCACCATTCGTCTTTTCTTTTTAATTAACTGCTTTATCGAAAATTTGACTATCTTGATTGAATGTAACTTTATTTTAATCAAAAATAAAATCTGTTTTGATGAAAATATCATCTACTATAATTTCGGTTGAAAGTTCATTTTTTTTGGTTATGAATTTGATTATTTTATTAAAATTGTATTAAGAGTATTTGAAATTAAAAAAAATGTTTTTAAAAGCTTATAGTTTTCGGGTAAATATTTAACTGATTTGTTAAAAATTCTTCTTACAAGTCATACAACAAATTTTCTTGGGTAAACATTATATTATTTTCATTTATAATTAAATGAAATAAGGCATTATTCTGTTGCAAATTCAAAAATGTAAAATGTTGTCAAAGTGTCCTATTGAGTTTACAATTCTACTGCTTTGTGAAAGAATTCGTCTTTTAGATTACTTTGAATTATTTTTTACTTGATATTTAAATCTCTCTAGGATTGAAAAACCAAATCTTAAATTTTTAATTGAGATTTATTTATTTTTATTTAAAAGATAACTATATTTTTAAAGTTGAATTATTTTGATATAAATTGAATTTTTTGTTACAATTGTAACTGCGCTGTTAAAAATGTGTCCTTTCAGATGAAAAAATTTATAAATTAATGAAAATTTTACTATTTAGAAGTACAACTATTTTAATCAAAAATCGTGTTTTTGCTTTGTTTAGTTAAAATATGAACCATTACATTTTTCGTTGAGTATTCATCTTTTTGTGAAAAATCTACATCGTTTTTTATCAAATTTAATATTGTTCCTCTACCTTAATTTTTATAAAAGAGAATTTTTCCCCTTTTTCGTGAAGAATCGTTTAATTTTCTTCGTTTTGGGAGCAGTCTTGGCTGCGAAGTCTCTTAAAGTAGTATGTTTTGTGTTTTACAGTCAAATTTGGATTTAATTTTTCTGAAAATTGATGCCACGCCGCAGGGATTCGGTAGACAGGCTGCGTGGATTTTCGGTGTTCACTCAGGCGTGACAACACGGAGAGAGAGAAACAGTAGAGCGACAAAACAGGAAGAAGACAAAACAGTTTGAAAGTTCAGGATGTATGGCATTTATTAAATAAAAACAAGAAAAAAATTTTCACTTCAAAAAAATTGAGTTGAATAAATTCAAGTTGGGTTCTTTTGAAGATACAATAAGACTCACCTTTAAAGCCAAATTCATCATCCGGAACCAAATACTTCCTTCGGAATTAAATTTATACTTTGGCACCAAATTCATTATTTGG
Organism: Belonocnema kinseyi; assembly: GCF_010883055.1. NCBI lineage: Eukaryota > Metazoa > Arthropoda > Insecta > Hymenoptera > Cynipidae > Belonocnema > Belonocnema kinseyi. Next base: position 107,877,661 of record NC_046665.1, on the reverse strand, counting down.
AACTAAATTCATCCTTTTGAACCCAATTCATCCTTTGGGACTAAGTTCATTCTCTGGAATCAACTACATCATTTGGAACCAAATTCATTCTTTGGAACCAGAATCATCCTTTCGACCCAAATTCATCATTTGGGACCAAATTTTACCCTCAGAAATCAGATTCATCATTTAGAACCAAATTCATCGTTTGCAACCAAATTCATTCTTCAGAACCAAATTCATCATTTGAAACCAAATCTATTTTTGGAACCAAATTCATCTTCTGAAACTAAATTCATTCTTCGGAACCAAATTTATTTTTTGGACCAAATTCATGACTTGGAACCAAATTTGTCCTTTGGAACCAATTTCATCATTTCGAATAAAATTCATGCTTTAGAACCAAATTCATCCTTTGCAACGAAATCCATTCTTCAGAACCAAGTTTATCCTCTGGAATGAAATGTATCATTTGGAACTAAATTAATTCTCAGGCACCAAATTCATTTTTCAGAACCCAATTCATCCGTTGGAACCAAGTTCATCCTCTGGAATTAAATTTATCCTTCGGAACCAATTCCTCTGGAGTTAAATTCATCCTTAGCCACCAAATTCATTCTTCAGAACCAAATTCATCCGCTGGAACCAAGTTCATCCTCTGGAATCAAATTTATCCTTTGGAATCAAGGTTATTCTTCGGTACCAAGTTCTTCTTCTGGAACTAAATTCATCCTTTGGAACCAAATTCATCCTTTTGGACCAAGTCCATTCTTTGGAACCAAGTTTTTCCTCTGAAATCAAATTCATTCTTTAAAACCAAATTAATCATTTGGGACCAAGTTTATCCTCTGAAATCAAATGTATCATTTGGAACCAAATTCATCCTTAGCCACCAAATTTATTCTACGAACAAAATTCATCCGTTGGAACCAAGTTCATCCTCTGGAATCAAATTTATCCTTCGGAACCAAATTCATCCTTTAGAACCATGGTTATTGTTTGGAACCAAGTTTTTCCTCTGGAATCAAATTTATCCTTTGGAACGAAATTCATCCTTTGGAAACAAGGTAATTTTTTGGAACCAAGTCCCTCCTCTGGAATCAAATTCATCCTTTGTAACCACATTTATGCTTTAGAACCACATTCATCATTTAGGACTAAGTTCATCTTTGGCATCGAATTCATCATTTGGAACCAAATTCATTCTTCAGAACCAAATTCATCACTTGGAGTTAGGTTTATCTTCTGAAATTAAATTCATCCTTTGGAACTAAATTCATTCTATGGGACCAAGCTCATTCTTTGGAATCAAGTTTCTCCTCTGGAACTAAATTCATCCTTTGGAGTTAAGTTTATTCTCTGGAATTAAATTCATCCTTGGGAACCAAATTCATTCTATGTGACCAAGTCCATTCTTTTGAAACAAGTTTCTCCTCTGGAATCGAATTCATCTTTTGGAACTAAATTCATCCTTTAGAACCAAATTCATCATTTAAGATTATGTTTATTTTCTGGAATCAAATTTATCGTTTGGAATCAAATTCATCCTTTGGAACCAAATTCATCCTTTGGAACCAAATTCATACTTTAGAACCAAATTAATTATTTGGAACCAAATTAATTCTTTCAAATAAATTCATCATTTAGAACCAAATTGGTTTTTTGGAAACAAATATATATTTTGCAACCTAATTCATCCTTTCGAACCAAATTTATTTTTTGGCTATATTCTTAGGAACTAAAAATTGGCTCTAATAGAGACCAAGTTTATTCTGTGGTCTTACGAAAATTGTGGATGACCCCAAATAAAAAATGAGATATAGATTAAAAATAGATTCAGAATTACATTAGATGATCTGATTGATTAACCATTCTTATGTAATAAGTTGAGCCTGGACTTGCTTTTTGATAGACCTGTTTCTGGTTAGTCATTTTTCGAATGTAGTTGGCGAGTGGCGACACGGATATAGGATCCTGAAAGTAGGTATAAATATCTTAGAAGTATAGGTAGTTACTTATATATAATAGTATATCTAATATAGTGATGCAACCACGAACTCCGCCCCAGATAGCCATTACCCACACAAGCAGAGATCTGGCAACGAACGATAACTGCTGGAGATCGGTACTGCTACCTATTCATTATTTCGCTAAACGTCGATCACCGCCAAGGCCGAAATATTAATCCTTCAGATAAGCCATTGCGTGGGCAGAATCTGCCTTTGTCTTCAATCTCCAAGCCGCCAATCGCATGTTGCCTTAACAAATTCTGCTCCTTCCCCTTTTTCTTACCCTTCAATCTAGATTTAATTCCATTAGGTTTGACCAGGAGGGTAGTCCAAAAATTCAACTTTCGATTTTTGAGGAATTTGGTGTTTTTTGGAAAAAAGAAATTTTTTTTCAAATTGGTTAAAATAGCAGTTTAGAGTAAAATTCATGCTAAATACTGTATTTTTTTAGATAACGATTTTTATTAATAAGTGACAAGTTTCGAAATATTGTCCAAAAAATTTTAAATTGTTTAAACTATTATGATTTGTTTGAATAAGTAGTTAACTATTCCTAAATATGATACTTTGTAGTATGGACCAAATACAATTATTTTAAACAATTTTAATTTGTTTAAATCAGGTTTCACTCTGTAAATCCTGAAAAGTCACTACTTTATGCAATCAATTTTGCATTAAAAAATTTTTAAGATTTAAACTTTTTGTGAAAGATAGTTTAGCAATTATTTAAACTGCTAACAAAGTTTTAAGAGTCGAATTTTTTTACTACCCTAGTGACCAGGCGTCCTCATTTATCAAATCGTATTAGGATTTCTGGTCGCTGTCCCGATTTTCATACTTTTTTTGTCATGCCCTGATTTTAACTTCAAATTTATGTTTTTTTTTAAATCGCCTTTTTAGGAGAAAATTTATTTTCATGTTAGAAAGTTCATTTGTTCGATTACAAATTTAACTTAAAATAGTTTTATTCCGATTATAAAACATATAATGTTCAAAATTTTGCAGCATTAAATTTCTGGTCTTTGCTTATTGATGGTGAAACGAAAGAAAAATTGGTCCCTGAACATTAGAAAAAAGTGAGGCAATTTAGAAAATAAGTCGAACAGATCTAAGTTCTTCCATTGTAAGTCTACCAAGGCGCAAAGAAGGAGAAGAACAAGCACAAGGAGATCTGGACCTGACACGAAGAGAAGATTCAACAAGGGGAGTAGAGCTGGCCCTAAAATGCGACATATGAGGTCTGGCAGAAGAAGACTTTTTAGGAAAATAAGAATGTTCACCGCGAGAAACACCAGGAATAGGTTCACCATTGGGTAAGCAGTCAAACTGTGAACTCAACTCTGCAACAAGAAACAGTGGATTTAAATTAGAAAATAGCCTTAAAACACTGTTTTTCCTGTTTCCCTCTTTCTCATTTCTTAATAATTCCCAATAGGAAACCCCAAATACTTGGATTGGCAATTAACCTTTTTTTTCGAATATTCACATTTGCGGGTTATAAATTTAGATGTTTGAATGAGCTTCTTTCTTATTTGACTTAAAATTTCTTGTTCGTTGGGAATTCATAAGTTCAGTTAAAATCTCATCTCTTGGGTGAGATATATTGACTAGTTTGCAGAAACTTAATTATTTTGTTAATAATTAAAGTATTTTGTTGAAAATTCATATTTATTGTTGAATATAAACTAGCACTACCAAAAGAAGGTCTGGACCTGACACGAGGAGAAGACTCGGCAACAGGAGAAGAGCTGACCGGAAAATGCGGAGAATTCTGTCACTTTCTACCTCATTCCGGTCTTTTTATGTTTTTTGAGAATTCCTAATAGAAAAATTCAACTTTTTGGATTCACAGTTAACTTTTTTTGGTACAAATTGTCATTTGCGGGTTAAAAATTAAACTGTTTAAATGAACTTCCTTCTTACTCGACTTAAAATTCTTGATTTGTTGGGAATTCATCGCTGATCATTACCTTCTAATCTCCAAAATTAACTTAGGTCGGGGATGGAGAAAAAAGAGAACAAAGAAAACAAAACAAACGAGAATAAAAGTTGGGAACATACAGAAACCGGATGTGCGAATAGATTTTTAAAATAAGATAATCGGACGCATAGGTATGGCAACATGGGAGGAGATTATAAAAAACCAAATATACAGAGGGCGCATAGACAAAGTTCCGGGATTTCATTGTTAGGTGTGCGATCAAAGTGTGTTGTACTGCGGTTGTAGGAAGAATTTTTGGTGATGCGTAGTGGAATGATGAAATGCAGGCTGCCCAAAATGCAAAAAAAAGCTTACAAGAAAACTTTGAACATCGCAGGTCTTCGCAATGAGGAAAAAAATAGACGTATAAATGATTGCGGGCACAAAAAGAGAATACTCAAACTATTATATAAGAAAATTTAAGATAAAATTAGAGCAGAAGAAGAGAAGAAAATGCAAAACGACTTTGAAGGAAGCAAGAAACTGCTTTATAAAAAAATTAAGGCCTGTCCCTGACAGGAAGAGGCGATTGAGTCAATCCGCCCTGGCAAGAGAAAACTTTTACGAAACATCTCTTTTTGTTTTGATAGGTATATTATTTTATTTTTGGTTAATAATGAATCTGTTTTAATTATACATTTAATGTTTTGATTTAAAATTTAATTATATTCTCAAAAATTCAACTACTATTGTAGAAAATTTTTTGGATTGAAGATTCATAATTTTTGTTAATAATTCATTTATATGGTTGAAAACTGGACTGTTCCGTTGAAAATTTTGTTTTGTTTTTTTGGTATCAAATCAATCTTTTTCGTAGTAAATTAATGCGCTTCGTAGAATATCAATCTTTTTTGATTGAAAATTATACTACGTAATTTATAGTTCAACTGCTCAATCACATTTTTTTAATTCATCATTTTAGTTGTAAATTCACTTTATTGGTTGAAAATTAAGTTTTTTAACTAAAAATTTACAAACTTCATTTTTGGTGGAAGAAATTTCCGGCTCAATTTTCCTCTAAGTTGACCCAACATAGCAAGAGTGTACCATATGCTCACGCGAAAATAGGGTAGCTTTTTCGTATCAAGGAAGACACTTTTTGAGACATAAAGATATATTTTATTATTATAATATTTAGTAATGAAATTAAGGATGACAACGACGGGCAAGACAATATTTGAAATAATCCTCATATTTTCTGCGTAAAAACAAGTCTCATTAATGTCCAGCTATATCCAGGCTACCAATAGCTGGACTGATTTTTATACTTTTTGTGGTTTGTTCTGATTTTTTATGCCCGAAAACGAAAATTCGCGGTAGATAAAAATTGAATTAAATGATCGAAAAAGTATACACATTTATCTTTAAAAAATCGTTCATTTCGTAGAATATAAACTTTCATGTTTGAAATTTTACTTTTTCGGTTGAAAATTGAACTATTTTGTTAAAAACTCATCTTTTTTTGTTTTAAAGAAGAAAATAAATTGAGAGCGTAAATTGTTTTATTCCAATTATAAAAGATTTGATGTTAAAAATGTTGCATAGTTCAAATGCTTCTCTTTGAATGTTCATGTTCATGGGAAAGGAAAAATGGGTCGCTGAATAATCAGGAAAGAAAGAAACATTGGGAAATTAAGTTAAATTGCCACATTCGTAATTTAGTTTTAAATTGTGAGGAAATTCAACCAATATTGTGGTTAAAAGTCCGCTACCTCTATTATTTGAAAGTTCTTCGATATTGGGCAACTCTTACCTAAGGAAGCTTCCTTCATTTCTTCTGCTGTCATCTCTTTAATCTTGCCGCTGTACATGTTTATTTTTACCCGTTTTTGTACGCTAAATATTACTTGACATAATCCGCGAAGAATTGTATTATTTCGCTCTACTATTGCAAATACTTCGCCATCGGAGGTTGATAATACAGTTTGTTTTCCAATTGGCATTGGCCGAAGGACATGCTGGTTTTCTTTTATGTGAATTACTGTATCACGAGGAAAAGCGTATGATCTAATTTTAAATCGCCGGTTCGGATTAGTGTGGGGAATAAGTCGAACTGATCTAAGTCTTTCAATTGAGATTCTACCAAGGCGCAAAGAAGGAGACAAACTAACGCGAGGAGATCTGGACCTGGCACGAAAAGAAGACTCGGCAGGAGGAGACGAGCTGACCGGAAAATGCGGAGAATTCTGCCTGGCAGGAGAAGACATTTTTGGAGAATAAGCATGTTCATCACCAGGAGCTACAGGAAACGGGTCACCATTAGGTAAGCAATCAAACTGTGAACTAAATTCTGCAACAATAAACAGTGGATTTAATGAATTAGAAAACAGCTTTAAAAACATAAACTCAAGGAAAGTCAACCATTATAACAGAATTACACTAAAAGACTTCAAACGAAAGAAATGTATTTTCAAAAATCAGTGGAATAGGCTAATAGAGACAGTTATGTAACAAAGTAAAAAAGAGGAAGAAACACTTTACCATGTGTATTTTGTTTCACTTATTCCACACATTCTGGTCTGTCTTCCTTTTTTTTAAATTTCCAATCAGAAATTTCAGCTATTTGCATTCCTAAAAAACTTTTTTGTTGCAAATTTTTATCTGCCGGTTAAAAATTGTTTCTTTCTTGATTCACTTAAAAATCTTCATTTATTGGGAATTCATCATTTTAGTTGAGATTTCATCTCTTTGGTTAAAAATTTGACTATTTGGTAGATATTTAATAATTTTAATGGTAATTAAAGTATTTGTTTGAAAAGTAATATTTATTGTTCCGTATAAAGAAGAACGACTAGCAGAAAGAGGTCTTTTACGAGAGTAATAATGTCCGCTACGATGAACACCAGGAATAGGGTGTATAAAATTTAATTATATTATTTAAAATTCAACAAATATTATAGAGAAATTTTTGGGCCAAAAATTGGATTTTTTTCGTAGTAGAAAATTAATCCTCTTGTTTGAAAATCAATCCTTTTTTTAGTGAAAATTTAACTACCTGGTTTAAAGAAGAACTACCTTGTCAAGTTTTCTTTTCAAATTCATAACTTTAGTTGAAAATTTATTTTATTGGTAGTTTATTGGTAGGATTTTTGGATCAAGAGGTTCCACAGGTTACAGATTAAATTGTACACATTCTGATTAGCCTATAGCGTTGAAAAATGTACATCAAATTATAGATTTATTATATTATTATATTCACCAATGAAATTAAGGACCACAGTCAAGAATAAAACAACAATAGAAGCAATCCTCATGTTTTCTTTTAAAAGGAAAGTCTAATTAATTTGTTATTAAAGACTTACAATGATAATTGATCTAATGAATATTCTAGTTCTTAACTAGTTTACATAGCATATCTCATAGTCTTTGTCATAGATAACAGCGTCCAGCTTGTTTTTTAGATATTTACATTTCGAAAGAGTTAGTTTCAAGGAAAAAGCATATTTACCCAATTCTTTAAAACTGATATTATTATTGATATAATCTTGTACGTTTAAATGAAATCTATCATAAATGCAAAACGTTTTAAAAGTTTGGAAAGATTTAAAACGAACTTTTAGGATTTCTGAAAATTTAAAAAGTATTTCTAGATTTCAGATTTAACACAGAGAACTTTGGAAATGAAATTATCAATCCAAACTTAAGGAGAGATTTAAAAAAGATTCTTTTATTCTAAACCAGAATTTAAATTACAAATTCTAATTCGGAAATATAATTACTCACTGTTCCCAAAATTTTGAAAATAAAATATATGAATCCATTTTAAAATTGGATATTAGTATATCCAAGGTGAAAAAATCCTAAATTACAAATCAGGTAGAAGCCTTCAAAATATATTTGAAAATTGAAAGGACTGGCAGGAGCAGACCAAAGTACAATTTCAAAGTGTTTAAAGGATTTAACAAGGTTTCAAAATTTTCCACGTATTTAAATGATGTTATTTGGAATTACTTTATTCTATTTGGAATTACTTTGAAACTTGTCACAGGTGGGATATGAATCAATAATTTAAAAATTTCAGAAAAAAATACTGGGTTATTGGTGGGGGGGGGGGGATTATTTTCTGGAACAATCATGAAAAAGTGAAAAAAAATTTAATTTACAAAATGTCAATGATAAGCACGAGTTCATGCTAATGAATTTCACAAAAAATTCGTTTTTTTCAAAAACAAACAAATTAGGGAGGGGGTGATAACGAAATTTCAAAACTTGATTTTTTCGGACCAACTAGAGACCAGGCTTCCTGATTAATCGAGACATATTCGAAAGACTGATGGCTGTCCTGATTTTCGTACTTTTTTTTGCTATGTCCTAATCTTTCATGCTCAAAACCGAAAAATCGCGATTTTTGTTGCACAGACATAAATGTTCTTGAAAAATCGTCCTTTCAGTAGAACATTAACATTCATGTTTTAAAGTTTATTTTTTCGGCGAAAAGTTTAACCTTTTGGTTAAAAACGCATCTTCTTTGGTGAAAATAAAGAAATAAATACACAACCTGAAATTGTATTATTCCGAATGTTATTATTTAAACATTTATGGTGAGGGAAAAGGAAAAATTGGTCACTGAAAAATCCGGAAAGTATCAGGAACTTCGGAAAATGAATTTCTGCATCCACCCTCATATTTTATTCTTACATTACAAGGAAATTGAGTTAATTTTTTTGGCTTTTATGCGCTACTACTTTTGTTTGAAAGTGCTTTGAGATTGCGAAATTCGAGCCTAAGGGAGTTTCCCTTATTTCTTGTGTTGTCATTTCTTCAATTTTGCCGCTCCACATGGTTATTTTTACCCGTTTTTGTAAGCCATATATCAATGTATACATTCCGCGAAGAACTGTATTATTTCGCTCTAATATTGCAAATACTTCGCCATTGGACGTTGATAATACAGTTTGAATTCCAGTTGGCATGGGCCGAAGCATTTGATTTTTTTCTTTTACTCGAATTGGTGCGTCACA
>NC_046665.1:107864533-107868631 GCF_010883055.1 Belonocnema kinseyi | reverse complement strand
GCAAATACTTCGCCATTGGACGTTGATAATACAGTTTGAATTCCAGTTGGCATGGGCCGAAGCATTTGATTTTTTTCTTTTACTCGAATTGGTGCGTCACAAGAAAAAGCGTATTTTCTAATTTCAAATTGCCGGTTCGGATTCGTGTGGGGAATAAGTCGAATAGATCTAAGTTCTTGAAATGTTAATCTACCAAGGCGCGAAGAAGAAGAACTGGAAGGAGGAGATCTCGACCTGGTACGAAGAGAAGACTCGGCAGGAGAAACAGACATGGCCGGAAAACGCAAACTATGAAGCCTGGCAGGAGAAGACCTTTCAGGAGAATTAGAATGTTCACCACCCGAATCACCAGGAATAGGTTCGCCATTAGGTAAGCAATCAAACTGTAAACTCAAATCTGCAACAAGAAACAACAAATTAGAATAATTAAAAAACAGCTTTAAAAACATAAACTCAAGCAAAGTGAACCAATGTAACAGAATTAGTATACAGTCTTCAAACGAGAGAAATGTGATTTTTTTCTTTAAAAATCAGTGTAATTGGCTCATTCGAGACAGTTGTATAACAAAAGCAAAAAGAGGAAGAAAAAGTTCTGCTTATATATTTTCTTCCACCTATTTCACACTCTCTCCCCGACTCTCATATTTTCGATTTTGAAAGAATTTCCAATAAGAAACTCCAGATATTTACGTTGCGGATTAATTTTTTTTAATATCCGTATTTGTGTGTTGAAAATTAAACGGTTTTACAGAAAAATCGTCTTTTGGCTTAAAGTTTTCAACAAGTTAAATGCTCTTCTTTGGAAAGAGACATTAAATTGTGGCAGGAGAAGGCCTTTCAGGAGAGTATGGATATCCAGTACGAGTAACACCAGAAATAGGGATTTCCATTGGATAAAAAATTTTCTTTTTTTTTCTTTGACCTCGTTTTCGCTTAAATAAAACAAAATTAAAAGTAACACATTAAAAAACTTCAACTATTAGGTAAAATTTAATTTTTTATATAAAACTTAATTATATTATTTAAAATTCAACACGTATTTTAGGAAAATTTTTGCGCGCAAATTCATAGTTTTAGTTGATATTTCATTTCTGTGGGTGAAAATTGAGATATTCGGTTGAAAACTTGATTTTTTTGTTATATAGAAAATTAATGCTCTTGTTTGAAAATCCATCTTTTTTATTGAAAATTTACCTAGTTATTTTAAAATGGAATTGCTTTGTCAAGTTTTTTTTTCTTTAACTGAACTTATGGATCACACAGCAGAAAGGCACGTTCGCATATGGTAGGATTTTTGTATTAAGAGAGACAATTTTACAAGTCCATTTTCCTTTAACACTCACGTAGCATGAAGATTAAATCGCACATATCTAATTCGCCAATAACTTTAAAAAACGTACCTAAAATTATGAATATATTATATTATAATATTCACCAATAAAATTAAGGACGGCAACCAAGGATAAGACGATAGTAGCAACGATCCCCATCTTTTCTGTGTAAAAAATTTAATTAATATATTAATAAAGATTTAGATTGAAAATCTAACTAACGCATGTTTTTGTTCTTCATTATATTATATAGTATTTATCTTATAGTCCTTATCTCTTTGATACTACGCGTGAACCTTGTTTTAATCAGATATCTAATCATCGTCCGAGGCAGTTTTAAGGAAAGATATATAATAACTAAAATCGTTCAAACAGTCAATTGTTAAAATTATATTTCCTTAATATAATCCCTGTCCACAAATCATCTTATACGAGAATTCTCTGTTCCAGTTTCGGATAGTTGCAATTCCTTACATAAAATTTTCAGATATTCAGACAACCTAAAAATATGATTAAAGAATTCAAAAGATGAATTTTATACTTTTCTATTTCTAATCAATTAAAGTAAAAATTAGGCTTATGAAACAAAAAGGAGTTTTGGTGGGAGAAGTCCTGACCTATTAATTGAGTCTGGCAGGAGAAGAACTACCAATAAAGTACCAACAAAGTTTGTCTTAATATTTCAATTATTTGAGCATTTATCAATAGATTAGGAGGAATTTTCAAAGCTTTTCAACAGATCTTTAAATAAATAAAAAATTTTATATGCTTTAAAATATTAAACTTGGTTTTCAATATTTAAAAGAAGTTTACAGTTTTTTTGAACATGTCAAGGGATACAAAAAAAGATAAGGAGAATTTAAACATCGGGAATTGTACATCAGATTTCGGAAGTGATAGGCCCCTCCTCTTAACCTGATAAAGATAAATTACAATTCTTCTTTAATAATTAATCTGAAAGATTACATGTATTTTGGACACTAAATTAAGCTCACGTTACGATAAAGAATTTACTGTTGCTAAGCGATATTAACTGTAGAGGTATATGGCGCAAACTCTTCGTACCCATACAATTGGTTGAAAATTATTTCTTTCAGTATATGACGAATACTTTTGCCGTCTCAAATTTGTTAGATTAACTGCTAAAATGAAATATTCGAATGATTTGTAACCACATGTCAAAAATTAATGTTATAAAAATTTTCTCAACAACTGTTTAAATTTGTTTTTTATCTTTAGGCCGCAATTCTCCCTCTAATTGAACCAAATTTAAACTATTTCAGAATTGATTTTCAACTTTGAAATATTCTCAGAAGTCAATAAATTCAATTTCTTATAGCAAATACAGTAAACAACTGTTTCAAATAGATCAAATATGCAACTGTTACAGCTGCATTCTAGTTGAATTGTTTGCATTTAACAATCGTATTTTTTTATTATTAGTCTTACATTTCGACTGAATGTCAATTCTAGTTATTTTATAATAAGATTTTGTGGCAAAAAGTATATTTTTTGTCTAGAAATCCCGTTTGATTTTTGCATTTGTTTCTGACATTCGTTACTAGAGATGCAAATATTTTATTGCATCTTCTCTTATTATCTAAATCACAAATATCTACATATTTCAAACACATGTGCAGTAAGAATCCTCTTTTCATGTAGAAGATTATTCTAATTGCACATTTGTCTAATAATTTATTTATAATATCCGTCCAATTTATTATTAGGAAAATATTTTAATACAATATTGGAGTCAAATTACGTCAAAGATGCTTTAATGGAATAAATAACATTTCTAGAAAAAATCGTACGATTCGAGCATTTGTTAATCTTTTGTTTACAGAAATCGTAAAGTTAATCACAAGAAAAATATTTTCATAGAATATCAATATTAGCTAAATTTTATTAATATTTACTAGAAAATAACCTTAGTCTATGAATACTGTTTAATTGCAAAATTTGCATGATTAATTGTTAATAATAATGTTCAATTTGTTTACGAGAAAAATATCTTGAAATGACATTAATATTAGCTCACTTCATCTATTCAGGATCCCAGTAACAAGTTTCTCGTAAACTGCTTAAATGCGAACTGCATTAATAGAACCCAAAGAAACTAGATTGATTTTTTTATTAAAAGTTAATTTGTTTTGGTTCAAAAGACTACTATTATATTTTTATTTCAAAACCGTTTTCTGAATTGAATCGTCTACTTCTTGTTCAAAAGTTAAGTTTACAGTTTGATTGCTTACCTAATAGCGGCCATATTCATGATGTTTGTCTTGGCAGACCTTTTTATTCTTCTGAAAGTTCCGTCCGTACCAAACCTTGTAATCTCCTCCAGGTCTCCTCCTGCCTAGCGTTTTTCTTTACAGCTGCATAGATTTAAACCAAAGTAAATATCCTTAGCTATGTAGAAAATCATGTTAAGCTTAATTGGGATTCGAACCTAGGTCTACAGATTACTGGTCGGCTGCTTTTATGGAAAAAATTTGATTAATATTATGGACGAAAATCGTCTACTCTTATTGTTTGAAAACTCTTTAGGATTAGGACATCTTGGCCTTTTGTTTTCTTGTTTATTTCTTCATCAGCATTGCAAAGACTTTTCAATTAGACGCCGATGAAACAGTTTATTTTCACTCGAATCACTGTAAAAACTAGATGGCTCTTTTTTTAAAGTATCATTTTCTTCTTGTCCTATTTTTAAACAGAATAACTTCATTCTGGTATTTTTAATAAAAAACAAATGATCTGGATTAATCCA
>NC_046665.1:107862330-107864433 GCF_010883055.1 Belonocnema kinseyi | reverse complement strand
TGTGACGCACCAATTCGAGTAAAAGAAAAAAATCAAATGCTTCGGCCCATGCCAACTGGAATTCAAACTGTATTATCAACGTCCAATGGCGAAGTATTTGCATTATTAGAGCGAAATAATACAATTCTTCGCGGAATATATGCAGTGATATTTGGCTTACATAAACGGGTAAAGATAACCATGTGGAGCGGCAAAATTGAAGAAATGACAGCACAAGAAATAAGGGAAACTCCCTTAGGCACGAGTTTCCCAATCTCGAAGTACTTTCAAACAAAAGTAGTAGCGCATAATTGTCTAAAAATTTAAGTTAATTTCCTCGTAATGTAAGAGCAAAATATGAGGATTCAAATTTATTTCTTTATTTCTACCCGAAAAGATGGACTTTTAACAAAATAGTTGAAGTTTTAACCGAAAAAATGAACCTTTAAACATGAAAGTTCATTTTCTAGGAAAAAAAAAGACAACAAAAATCGCGAATTTTCGTTTTCGGGAATGAAAAATCAGGAAACTTTTGATTCTGACGCCCCCCTTCAGACCCCTAATGTTGTAAGCAAAAATGCTTTAAAAATGCAATATAATACTTTTATGTAGAATTAATGCTGAATAAGGTAGTTTTTTTCTTTAACATTTTCGTAATTAATTCTTCATATTCCACAAGTTACAGGCTTCTAAATATTTTTAAAGAAACTTTAATTTGTTTACATTATAAATTTAATTGTTTAAATTTCAATAATGATGTTTCCAAAAGAATATATTTGGCAATTATTAACGAGATTTTCATTTCTTTTAACAATTTGTTCATCCTTCAGATCGTTAAAAGTTGTTATTTTCTAAAATTAATCGCACAGATAATGAATACTAAGAGTGATATTTTTTATGATTATTAATCCTTTAAATAATTGCCAAACCTTCTTCCACAATAAACATTACAATTAAATTTCTAAACAAAAATAATGAATAATTCTCCAATAAAAATGCAAGAGTTGATAACTTGAATAAAAAAAATTATTTTGCAATAAGAAAAATTTTAATTTAACCTAAAAAACGAATTTTTCATAAAAATTTTGAATTTCAAACCATATTGTATAACTTTTGGACAAAACTGTTTAATTTTCAATAAAATAATCTTTTTGCAATCTAAAATTAAATCAAATCCAGGACATTTTCAGCTGTGACAATTAATGTTCCTACACAAAAGAGCATTTTTGATAAAAAAGTTGAATATTCTACTGAAAAGGATAAGTTTTTGATATACTTATTAATTAAAAAAAAAAGTTGTATTGAAATCATAAAATTCATAATTAAGGAACGTTAATTCTTAAGAAAAAATGTAATAGTAGATATTTCAATAAAAAAAATTTATTTTTAGGTCAAAAATGGTTCAATATAACACAAAAGTACCATTTTTAAATAGAACTCTATGTGTCCTGGGTTTGAACTACGTGTATTGTGGGAGACTAAGCATTATTTTATATTCGAAATTCAATTAAAAATATTTTGGCTAATTATTCTTGATTGAAAAGACGAATTTTTAAATCTTACATAAATTTTTAATCAAATCATTAGCGAAAAGAATTAATTCTTAACAAAATGGTTTCAATGTTTATCTAAAGTGATTATACTTTAAGTAAAATGATGAATTTTTAGTGTGAGCTTATAGCCTGAACAGTTTTATACTATTTCTGAATTATAATAGAAAATTGTGTAAATAAATATATTTCTGACTTGAAACAGAGCATTTGTAACGTGAAACGTAAGTTTAGGAAAATAATTGTAATTCTGATTGTGAAGAATGGAATTTAAAACTAAATGTCTGTTTAAATTAAAAATTAACGAATTTGGTCATTCTCTTCTTTTCCCTTGAAACTGACTCCTTTGTGCCTTGTCGCAGATCTTCTTCTTCTTCTAAAAAGCCTTCTCTTCGTGCCAGGTCCAGGTATCCGACTGCCAGTCGTTCTTATTTACTGCAATATAGACACAGAGTAAAGACACTTTTTGGTGATGGATTAATCCAGATCATTTGTTTTTTATTAAAAATACCAGAATGAAGTTATTCTGTTTAAAAATAGGACAAGAAGAAAATGATACTTTAAAAAAAGAGCC
>NC_046665.1:107848409-107862230 GCF_010883055.1 Belonocnema kinseyi | reverse complement strand
GGCTCTTTTTTTAAAGTATCATTTTCTTCTTGTCCTATTTTTAAACAGAATAACTTCATTCTGGTATTTTTAATAAAAAACAAATGATCTGGATTAATCCATGACAAATATGTGTCTTGACTCTGTGTCTATATTGCAGTTAATAAGAACGACTGGCAGGCGGATACCTGGACCTGGCACGAAGAGAAGGCTCTTTAGAAGAATAAGGAGATCTGCGACAAGGCACAAAAGAGTCAGTTTCAAGGGAAAAAAAGAGAATGACCAAATTCGTTAATTTTTAATTTAAACAGAGATTTTGTTTTAAATTCCATTCTTCACAATCAGAATTACAATTATTTTCCTAAACTTACGTTTCACGTGATATATTCTCTGTTTCAAGTCAGAAATATATTTATTTAAACAATTTTCTATTATAATTCAGAAATAGTATAAAACTGTGCAGGCTATAAACTCACACTAAAAATTCATCATTTTACTTAAAGTATAATCACTTTTGATGAACATTAAAACCATTTTGTTAAGAATTAATTCTTTTCGCTGATGATTTGATTAGAAATTTATGTATTTTAGATTTAAAAATTCGTCTTTTCAATCAAGAATAATTAGCCAAAATATTTTTAATTAAATTTCGAATATGAAATGATACTTGGTCTCCTACAATACACGTAGTTCAAACCCAGAACACATAGAGTTCTATTTATAACTGGTACTTTTGTGTTGGATTGAACCATTTTTGACCAAAAAATAAATTTTTTTTATTGAAATATCTACTATCACATTTTTTCTTAAGAATTAACTTTCCTTGGTTATGAATTTTATGATTTCAATACAACTTTTTTTTTAATCAATAAGTATATCAAAAACTTATCCTTTTCAGTAGAATATTCAACTTTTTTATCAAAAATGCTCTTTTGTGTAGGAACATTAACTGTCACAGCTGAAAATATCCTTGATTTGATTTAATTTTAGATTGCAAAAAGATTATTTTATTGAAAATTAAACAGTTTTGTCCAAAAGTCATACAATATGGTTTGAAATTCAAAATCTTGATGAAAAATTCGTTTTTTAGGTTAAATTAAACTTTTTCTTATTGCAAAATAATTTTTTTAATTTAAGTTATCAACTCTTGCATTTTTGGTGGATTATTGAAATTCAAACAATTAAATTCATAATTCAAACAAATTAAAGTTTCTTTAAAAATATTTAGAAGCCTGTAACTTGTGTAATATGAAGAATTAATTACAAAAATGTTGAAGAAAAAAAATACCTTATTCAGCATTGATTCTACATAAAAGTATTATAATGCATTTTTTAAGCATTTTTGGGTACAAAATAAGGGGTCTGAAGGGGGGCGTCAAAATCAAAAGTTTCTTGATTTTTCATGCCAGAAAACGAAAATTTGCAATTTTTGTTGTCTTTTTTTCCCTAGAAAATGAACTTTCATGTTTAAAGGTTCATTTTTTCGGTTAAAACTTCAACTATTTTGTTAAAAGTCCATCTTTTCGGGTAGAAATAAAGAAATAAATTTTAACCTGAAATTCTTTTATTCCAATTATAACAGATTTGATGTCAAAAATGTAACATGAGTAAAATGCCGCTCTTTGAATATTGATGGTTACGGGAGAGGAAAAATTAATCAGTGAACAATCGGGAAAATATCCAGGATTATGGAATATGAAGTTTTATGGCCTCCTTAATATCTAATTTTAAATTACGAGAAAATTGAATTAATCTTGTGGAAGAAAGTCTGCTTCCTCTATTATTTGAAAGTTCTGCGATATTGGGGAATGCTTGCCTAAGGGAGTTTCCTTTATTTCTTTTGTTGTCATTTCTTGAATCTTGCCGCTGTACATGTTTATTTTTACCCGCTTTTGTAAACCAAATATCATTTGATATATTCCGCGAAGCATGGTGTTATTTCGCTCTACTATTGCAAATATTTCGCCATTGGACGTTAATAATACAGTTTGAATTTCAAGTGGCAAGGGCCGAAGGACATGTTTTTTTTCTTTTATTTGAATTGCTGCATCAGGAGGAAAAGCGTATGTTCCAATTTTAAATCGCCGGTATAGATTCGTGTGGGGAATAAGTCGAACAGATGTAAGTTTTTCAATTCTATGTCCACCAAGGCGGTAAGAAGTACGATTGGCAGGAGGAGATCTGGACCTGGTGCGAAGAGAAGACTCAGCAAGGGAAGAAGACCTGACCGGAAAATGCAGAGAATGCTGCCTGGCAGAATAAGACCTTTCAGGAGAATAAGGATGTTCACCGCCAGGAGCGACAGGAAGAGGGTCACCATTAGGTAAGCAATCAAACTGTGAACTTAATTCTGCAACAAGAAACAGTGGACCTACATTAGAAAAAAGCTATAAAAATATAAACTCAAAGGAAAGTTAACCTATTTAACAGAATTACACATAAAAAGCTTAAAACAAGAACAATATGCTTCCAAAAATCAATGTTATTGGCTCATTGGAGACAATTGTATAACAACAATGAACTTTTTTGTTGAATATTCTTATTTGCGGGTGGAAAGTGGTCCGGAGATGGCAGGAAGAGAAGGTTTAGCAGGAGAGTAGAAGAAGTAACCGAAGAACTCGGACAATGAGGTCTGGCCGGAGAAGATCTATTAGGGGAATAAAAATGTCCGCTACGGCAAAGAACAGGAATAGTATCGCAATTAGGAGAAGAATTTCTCTTTTTTCTGCTTTTACTTTTTTCGCTTAAATACGAACTAATTCAACGTAAACTATGTGGTCAAAACCACAGTTATTTCGGTATAAAACTGAATTGCATTATTTAAAATTCAAATACTGTAGGAAAATTTTTTGGTTGATGATTCATAATTTTAGTTGATAATTCATTTCTTTGATTGGAAATTTGGATATTTTGTTGAAAACTTGATCTTCTGGTTTGTTAAAAAATTAATCGTCTTGATAAAAAATCAATACTTTTTGGTTAAAAATTTATCTACCTACTTTAAAGTAGAACTACTTTGTCAAATTTTTTTCTAAGTTTACACATTTTGGAATTTTGTTATTATTTCTAGTAAAACTTTTTCATAAGTAAGATTTCCACGCTCACGTTAAAAAATAGTAAAAGTTTATTAAAGAACCTGTCTCCCAAATCGTCTTACTAAACTTGTTGATTACATAACAGGAGCTATCATATGTGCATGCATACATATGGTAGGATTATCGGATCAAAAGGGACACTTTTCGAAAAACATTTTTCTTTATCATTCACACTATGGATTCCGCCAAGACAAATTCGCATTAAATATGTTTTTACATTGTAAAAACTCAAATCAACTGAACTGAAATCAACTGATGAACCTATATTTTTAAAAAATGTTCCCTTACTTATAGATAAATTATATTATTATATTCACCAATGAAATTAAGGATCATAGCCAAGGATAAGACGATAGTAGAAACAATCTTCATATTTTCTGCTCAAAGGAAAATCTAATTACTGTGTGAATAAAGACTTAGAGTCGCAATTCAACTAATAAATATTCTACTTGGTTATTAGATTATATATCATATAGTCTTTATCACTATGATAATACGCATCAACCTTGTTTTGCTCAGATATTTACATTTACTTAAAATTAGTTGTAGAGAAAGAAACATAGTAACTTAATTCGCGCAAGCTGATGCCAGAATTTATATAATAAAGTACGTTTAAGCCCTGGGTTTATCTAATTTAATTTTTAATTTTTCACTTTGACTTAACAATATTTGAACAGATTTAAATTATATAAAACGACTGCTGAAGATTTTAATAATATATATTTAATATTTTTTAAACCTATCTAATTTAGAACAGGGAAATTATAAAACAAAATTATAGTTCTTAAAATTGAACAGAGATTTTTACAAAAAAATTCATTAAATTCTTCAAAAATCCAATACAATGACTTTATTTGTCCAAAATTTCAAATTGGGAAGTCCCGTGTTATGTCAAAAATGTTTCGTTTCAAGAAAAAATTTGTAATTCTATAGTGACAATATTGCAATGAATTGCATATTCTGAACATTAAAAAAAATCAAATGAGAAAGCTATAATATAATATTTAAATAAAACATGTCCAAAAACTGCTCGAGCTTGAAGTAAGAAAATGAGATTTCACTTGGGGCACCACCATTTTTTGGCCCGGCACTTGTCCTTTCTCACAAATCGTGAGAATTTTTCTGGTTAGTTTATAAGCACCATTTCGGCTGATATGCTTAGCTTGCGATATAATGCTTTGCAAAGCAACTTTTGTATTTGCTTTAGAACTCTTCATATATTCCCAGACAGTCTTTAAAATTATATTCGCTGCCTCCTTACTTTTTTACAGACTGTCTTAGATAGTATACAATCTCCAAATTTTTTGTTTGCTTTATTAAAATTTCCTAGACAGTCCTGGACTGCATATAGCTCTTTCTTGTACTTAGTATTAAAATATCTTATGAATATTAAAAGGAGACTTTTCATTTTTATATCATTTTGGTACTCGTCCATGATTCACCGACAGCTGTAAACGTGACAATTTGTCGATTTTTAATGATATGTATAGTTGTGAAATTGCTCTTTTATATTAAAAGGACTTTAATTTTACCAAGCTTTATTTAAATTTTAATTGCAACTAACTTTTTTGATAAATGAAGAAATTAATCTAGGGTTTCACTCACTAGTCTTTGAATATTGATGATTAAAAAACAGAAAAAAATGGTCATGAAAAAATCAAGAGAGGTCAATAAATGTTCACTCGAACTTTGCCATTGTACCTGTATATTTTAGCCCGTTTTTGTGCGTCACATTTTGTTGTATATACTCCAGGAACAATTTTATTATTTTTTACTAAAAATTCAACGACTTATGTATTGGGTTTGATGATACAATTTATTCCTCGGTTGATACAAGCCTTACGATCTGATATTTCCTTTTAACTTGAAATGATGCATCCCGAGGAAAATTGTATTTTCGAATTTCAAACGGCCGGTTCGGATTCGTGTAGGGAATAAGTAATACAGATATAAGGTCTTCAACTTTAAGTCAATAGCGGTAAATAAGAACGACTGGCAGGGGCAGACCTGCTCCTGACATGAGGAGAAGTATCGTTAAATGAATAAGAAGGTCTGCCATGAGGCACCCCAGGAATGGGGTCAGTATTGGGTAAACACTTAGATTGTGAACTTTACTTTGCAGCAAGAAACGGAGAATTCCATTTAGAAAAAAACTTTACAAACGTTAACTCCAAAAAAGTCATATAGTTGAAATTCTGTATCAATAAGGATACTTTTTAAGTTGCATTTTTTTTAACCTACACTTTCTGGATGATCACAAAATATATTGAGATCAAATTTGTATAGATCAATTGTATATCATCTTTTACGTTTAAACGCAATCCATCGTTTAAATTAGAAATGTGTAAAGTTCCTAACGAATTAATTTTTTTTTAATTTATTCAATCAGTTATTTAAGATTTCATATTTAGCGCAGACAAGTTTAGAAATAAAATTTTCATTCCAAATTCAAAGAGAGATATATATTTAAATGAAAAAATCATAAATTTCAATATAGCTAGAAGCCCTCAAAATATGTTTAAAAAATAGAAAAGGATAATTTCAACTTTTCCCATTTTTGATGACATGATTCAGAAATTCGGTTTCTGGCAAGAAGAGAAGGCTCGGCAGAAGGAACAGTCCTGATTGGTTATAAGGACTGTCAGAAGCAGACCTTCCAGGAGAAACAAATGACTGCCACGAGAAACACATAAAATAAATAAAACAGTTTTAAACATAAGAAAATTTTTGTAACAAAGAAAAAAAGAGAAAACAAAACTTTTCCTTGTGTATTCACTTTCACACATTTAACACTCTGTACCCTATTTTATTCTTTCGCCCTTATTGAAGAATATTATTTCCCTTATAGTCTTTTCTAGCTTAAATATGGTTTCAAGTTCTTACAAAGAATTTCTCACGGCTTTAGGCAACTTCAAAGTGTTTAAAGAATTTCATAAGTTTTCAAAATTTCCCACGTATTTAAAGGATGTTATTTCGAATGCCTTTATTTATATTCACCCGATTTTGATATATTCAAAAATATTTATTACGGTTCAAAAAATATTCAGAGATATTGACAATAATTGATTTAAAGACTCAAAATAGGCAAAATTTCGAAACTGTAGACGAAAATTATGAAAGTCTTGCGTACCTATACTAAAAAACTGTGCTGACCCAAATTTTGATTGAAAATTCATGACTTTAGTTAAGGTTTCATCTCTTTTTATTAAACTTCTAAAATGTTTGTTAAAAATCGATTTTTTAAGCTTATAAAGGTGGATCAAAAATTCTTCTTTTTAGGTTGAATTCAACTGTTTTTTATTTGAAAATAATGTTTACATTAAGAAATAAACTGCTGAATTCTTGCTTGAGAATCTTTGATATTTTCTGTTTAGGAATTTTATTGTGAAATTTATTGTCGAGGACAGTTTCTCAATTATTTACACAATAAATAATCATCCACTTGCGCTTTCAAAAAGAAAAGGTGAATAGTTCTTTTTTATTGTTGTAATATTTGCGAACTGCCTTTCACAAAAAATATTACTCCTAGCACTTATTACATGTGTCATTAGCTTTAGAAAATTTTTACTTTTTCAGATTTAAAGGACGAACAATTCGCGTAAAGAAATTAAAATCTGTTATTCAAATGCGAAACATATTCTGGTGGAAATAACATTCTTGAAATTTGATAAATTGAATTTAAAATTTAAACAATTTAAAATTAGTTGAATATTTAGAAACTTGTCACTGGTGGGACATGATAATTAATTAAGAAATTTTAGGGAAAAAATTCCGTTTTGTTTGGAAATTATTGGGTGGAAATTATTTCTGGAAAGAAAAAATGGTTTACTGAAAAATCAGGAAAATAACAAGGAGTTTGGAAAATGTAGTCGACCAGCCTAATTCTTTTATTTTACATTATGAGGAAATTTATTTAATCTTGTGATTGTAAGTCCGCTACTATTGTTGTTTAAAAGTTCTTAGATATTATATTGCACATGTTTATTTTCACCCATTTTTGTACTCTATGTATTACTGTATGGCAAATACTTCACCATTGGAGGTCAATAATAGAGTTTGAATTTCACTTGGAATGGGCCAAAGGACCTGATTGATTTCTTTTAGTTGAATTGCAGGTTCGGATTCGTATGAGGAATAAGTCGAATAGATCTAAGTTCTTAAATTGTAAGTCCACCAAGGGGCAAAGGAGAAGGACAACTGGCAAGAGTAGATCAAGATCTGACACGAAGAAAAGACTCGGCAAGGGGAAAAGACCTGACTGGAAAACGTGGAGAATGCTGTCTGGCCGGAAAAGACCTTTCAGGAGAATAAGAATGTTGACGACCAGGAGTAACAGGAAGAGGGTTACCATTAGGCAAGCAATCAAACTCTGAACTTAACTCTGCAACAAGAAAAAATGGGTTTGAATAATGAGAAAACAAATTTAAAAATATAAAATCAAGGAAAGTCAACCATTGTAACAGAATTAACCTAGTAGCCTTTAAAATACAGCAATATTTTTCCAAAATTGAGTGAAAGTAGCTCTTCAGAGAGTTAGCTTCTTTCTATCTCAGAATTTTTATTCTCTTATAAAATTCCCTTCTCAAAATCAGAATTCGTCTCTGAAGCTTCCAAATTTCAATGATTCCGTGGATTTTTACCAAATTTCTTGAAATTTTCGAAAATTTAAACAGGATTTAAACAGATGGAAATTGGTATTTAATATTTCTAGCGATTTCAAGTTTTTACAAAAAAATTTCCGATGCATTCAAAAATATTGTAAAGGGTTTTAAAAATCACAAGGCATATAGAGGAATTTATTGGGATTTGAAAAATTTATGTTTCTTAGATGAAAATTCATCCTTTCTAGTTTGAAATACTTAAACACAATATTGTTAATTGAATTCTAATTAAACTTTTACTTCGTTCTTGGGAGTTCATTCTCAGTCGTCAGGGAGATTGAATCGTGGCGGTGTTGCTCTGCCTGTCGACTACAAATTTTATTTATTTTATTTTGTTTTTATTTTTATTTTTATTTTATTTTCATTTTTATATTTATTTATTTCTATTTTATTCTTATTTTATTTGTATTTTCTTATATATAAATTTTTTTGCCTTCATAAGGGAGCCGTATGGGTTTCGAAACGTTGGTGATTATATATTATTTTTTACAAATGTTTTTCAATTGTATTTTGATAATGATAAGAAAAAAAGAAGACGAAAGAAATAAAAAAGAGAAGGAAGGGGGTTTAGTTGATTGCCTTCTCATTTTTCTTTCGTCTTTTTTATTTCTGGCCAGAGGGAGGGAAGATTTTTTCATTTATTTTTTAGGAGGAAAAAGTTTTTTTTCTCCCTTTTTCAGATTGCAATTGGAACATTTTATGGTGTTTGTCCAAATTTGGTCCTTAGATTCTTGATTTTGTTTTCAGGAATTATCCACATTAAATTCTTATTACTAAATAATACTTTGTCTTGAGTGATGTACAGTGGTCAAAACCTAAAACCGAAACTGTCTTTTTACTCAAATGTCAGCTGTTACATTTTTTCAAGAAATACTATTTCTTGATACATTCAATTGCTTATTGAATAATCCGTCTTTATTTAGGAAAATTGATCTTCATGGCTGAAAGTTTTCTCATTTGGGTTTACTTTAAAATAAAATAAAGATTATTTTTATGAAAATTTAACAATATTTTCTAAAAGTCATTTAACATAGTTTAAAATTCAACTGGTTGGTTAAAATTTATCTTTTGTAGGTTGAATTTTACAGTTTCTGATTGAAAAAATATTCTTTTTTGTCAAGATATCAACTGTTCCATTTTCGCTTAAAAACTATTTTTTTTAGGAATTTCAGTGTAACATTTATTGTCTGTTACCTCTAGAATTGATTATCTGCGTCATAAATTTGATAAAATTATAACTTTTTTACGAATTGAAGGATGAAAAAATTGTTTAAAGAAATTAAAATCTCCTCAAGAATTGGCAAATATATTCGATTGGAAATATAATTCTTGAAATTTAAATAATGTAATGTACAATTTAAACAATTTAAAATTGGTTAAAAAGCTAACCGGAAAACGCGGAAAATTCTGTCTGCCAGGAGAAGACCTTTTAGGAGAATGAGAATGTTCACCACCAGGAGTGACAGGAAGAGGGATACCATTCGGTAAGCAATCAAACTGTAAACTCAATTCTGCAACAAGAAACAGTAAATTTGACTAATTAGAAAACAGCTTTAAAAACATAAGCTCAAGGAAAGTCAACCATTCCCAACCAGAATTCCTAATCAGAAGCTCCAACTACTGGTATCGAGAAATAACTTTTTTATTGAATATTCTTATTTTTGACATTAAAATTTAAATTTTTAAATAAGCTTCTTTCTTACTTGACTTAAAATTCTTTACTTCTTGGAAATTTATAATTTCAATTCGAACTTAATATCTTGCATCAAAAACATTGACAAGTTTGGAGAAATTTAATTAATTACTTGGGAATTAAAGTATTTTGTTGCCAAGTCATATTAATTGCTGTAAGTATATGAAGAAGAAGGATCAGCAGAAGTAGATGCGACCTTAAAAGGAAGAGAAGATTCAGCAGGAGGAGAACTGACCGAAGAACTCGGAGAGTAACATCTGGCAGGAGAAGACTTTTTAGGATAATAGGAAGGTACGCTACGACCAAGATTAAGAATAGGGTCTCCGTTAGGTAAAGAATTTTCCTCTCCACTTGCCTCGTTTTTTAAACTGAATACGAATGCGAACTGAATCAATACTTGTGTATTTTGTTACATAATTAATCTGTTAGGGTTAACATTTTTATGTTTTGCTTTATTATTTGAATATTTTCTATAAAATGGAACTGCTATTGTGAGAAATTTTTTAGGTTGAAGATTTATAATTTTAGTTAATAATTTATTTCTATGGTTAATACTTTTATTTTATTTTTTGGCGGCAAATCAACTTTTTGGTGGAAAATTAATACTCTCGGTTAGAAAATTATCTTTTTCAGTTGAAAATTTAACCACGCAATTTATAGTTAAACTGCTTTGTCAATTTTTCTTTTTAATTGGATAGGAAAATTTTTAATATTTTCTATGATTTAAAAGTTTAATTTGGTTACAATTTTTTTCAAAAGCGTGAATGTTTTTTTAACTTCAAGGGATACAAAGAAAGATAATGAGATTTCAAAAATCGGAAATTGTACTTTAGATTTCGAAAGCGATAGGCCTCTCCACTAAACCTGATAAAGATAAATGATCATTATTCTTCAATTATTTCTCTGAAAGCTAACATTTGTTTTAGAGTCTAAAATTAAGGTAACATTACGATGAAGGTATTGCCTTTTGTAAACCATATTTCGAAAATTCGTGTCTTTAAGATAAAAGTTATTATCAACAATATTGTTTATGAAATTTTGATCAATAAACAATGCTTAGTCTCTGACGATAGATAGTGGACAAAACCCAAAATTTACTATTCATAATCCTCTGGAGAATTCA
Source organism: Belonocnema kinseyi (assembly GCF_010883055.1). NCBI lineage: Eukaryota > Metazoa > Arthropoda > Insecta > Hymenoptera > Cynipidae > Belonocnema > Belonocnema kinseyi. Next base: position 107,851,679 of record NC_046665.1, on the reverse strand, counting down.
TTTCTTGCAGATATTAAAGTTTCAGTTCAAACTCTGAGCATTATATTATTGAAAACTTATGTCGCTCAAACTTTTCAATGTTTTCAGGTTTTTTATCATATTTGGACAAATAATAAGTTAGCATTTTCAAAAATATTATTTATTATCTTTGGAAAATATTAGCCTAACCTATCGATTGGGTATCAATATCAGCTATTTTCAAATGAGGTTTTATGGAAAAAAAGTTATCTTCTTCGAAATTACGATTGATTATTTCATTGGTTCATACTATTTGTTAGTATAAATACAATTAATTTAATGTATCTTCCCTTATTCTATAAAAATTTTAATGGATTATTTGAAGCAGCTTACTTGAAAGATGATTTAATCAAAAAATAAGGTTCACTAGGAAAAACCGTTTGAATGGGGCATCTGTAAATAATTTGTTTACAGAAAAATATCTTGATAGAATAACAATATTAGCTATCTTTTTAAAATATTTAATGGATAAAATCATCAATTCTAAGTCTACATAGCCGTAAATAAGAACAACTGGCAGGAGGAAACCTGGACCTGACACGATAAGTAAGTTCTTGAGGATAATTATAAGGTCCACTATGAGGCACACCAGGAGCAAAAGATTGAATTTAATAAAAAGCTTTAAAAACACAATTGTAAGAAAAATCAACTTGTGTAACATAATTACACAAAAAGCAGAAAAGTTTATTTCTAATAATCAGTATAATCAGATCATTAAATTTGCTTTCATATGTATATTACGATTTCCGCATCAATAAAGACAAGTCACAATAATATATGTTTAATCAACGTTCTATTGTAATTCAGAAATATAGTTACCTACTTTTCCAAAAATTTCGAAGAGGCAAGTTTTAAATTGTGACGAATTCCGACTCATGACAAAGATTTTTTTCATGTTCTTTTTAACGAAGAACAAAATTCTTTTTCGAAATCCCAGCAACGTGCCAGAAATTTTTCTATTTCAAGTCAAATATTTGACTCGCAATACTAATATTGCAACTTAATGAAGTTCTTAGTCACAAACGTTTGCAATTTCCAAAATTAAATTCGTTTACTGTAATTATCTGAGATAAAGTCAAAATTATATGAACTGTATGAAATGCCATGTTGTTGCTTAGAATTATAATTTCCTTTGAAAATTCCGTGCACCAGATTAGAAAAGTTTTAATTCTTTTGAAAAATCCTCTCTCATGACCAAACAGAATTAAACAATACTTATTAAAACCATTTAAGTTGACATGGCTTACTATATCGTCTTTAGACTCTTCTGCTAATCCTTGTGGAACAATCCTAGAATTTTGCAAATTGTAAATACTTTATTCCTTCATTATTCTTAATATAGAAAAGAAATCGTTTTTGAAAAATGTATTATATCAATTTATAGTCAAACAATAGTGAGTAATTGTAAAATTTGTGCTATTTATGCAGTATTTTTGCCGAGACATGCAATTTTATTTATGATTTCTTATTATATATTTTTTATTTATAGACATATATATGCACGAATTAACTTATCTATTCATCAAAAAACTTGCTTTAGTCATAGAAACATTGTTTTGCGATTTTTCATAAAACACGACTTTGGCACCTTCTAATAACACACTAGTGCGAATTCGCACCACTTTAAACTTTTCAAGTGACTTATTTGGATGATCGCCGACGAATAAATATCTGTTCGCGCATGGTGTATATGCGGGGTTATGGACATATTGAACATGCTTGGAAGGGACCTTTAAAATAGTTATAGAAAAATACGAACTCTTTGAAATTTGTACTGGTGCGAATTCGCATCATTGTGTTGTTTGGGGGATATAAAATTAAAATTTTAAATTTCATCCTTTACCGTTTTTAATCACATGATTTGTATATTATGTTCCTGGTACCAAGAGAAGGCTCGGCAGAAGGAGAAACCCTGACTCTTCATGAGTCCTGGCAAGAGAAGATCTTCCAGGAGAATAAGAATGTCCGCCACATGGGACACAAGGAAAACACCTTAAAAGCAACAGATACTTGTACAACAAAGTAAATAAAAGGAAGAAAAACTTTCCCTTGTGCATTTGCTTCCTTTTATCGATTTATTGGTATAATATGTTAAATTTCTATTATGATATCATCAAGTTTCTTCTGAACGTGGACTAGATTTCAAGATTTAAAGTTTCGACGATTTCGAGGATTTTTAACAAATTTCAAGACATTTTAGAAAAATCTAACAGAATTTCAACAGACGGAACATAGTATCAAAAATATCGAACATTTTCATAAAAAATAATCTGCATTAAACATTCGTATAACATTCAAAAGTTAATTGAAAATTCCTCTTTTATGTTAGAAAACTAATCTTCATGGCTGAAAATTTCCTTACTTTGATTAATTTTAATAATTAAATAAAGATTCTTTTTGAAAAATTCAACAATTTTGGCCAAAGTGATCCAATATGGTTTAAAATTGAACTGCTTGATTAAAAATTCATCTTTCTAGGTTTAAATCATTCTAATTGTTTAAATAAATGCGAATTTTTTTACAAAAGATAATACTCGTAGCATTCATTAGCAGTTGGGAATAACATGCTTGAAATTTAAAGAAATACATTTTTAGGTCAACCGCCGGCACGGTTTCTTGTGAATGGATTTTTTTTATATACAGAATTTTTTTTCCGAATATAATACATTTATTTTGTAAAACGATTTTCTTCTTTTATTGAAATAAAGAAAAAAACTTGAACCTAAATTTTTTTTAATGAAAAAAACCCTACGCCATTGAATTGCTAAACTTTGTATATTAATAATTTGGGAAAAATAAAAGTTGGTAACTGAAGAAATAGGAAAAAATCAGGAATTTTGAAAAATGAAGTTTTGTGTGCACCCTATTATCTAATTTTACATCACGGAAAAATTGAATTAATTTTGTGAATGAAATTATGGTAGAACTATTTGGAAGCTCTTCAATATTGCGTTATTCGTGCCTATGGGAGCTTCCCTTATTTCTTCTATTGACAACTCTTGAATTTCGCCGCTGTACATATTTATTTTTACCCGCCTTTGTACGCTAAACATTATTTTATATAATCCACGAAGAACTGTATTATTTCCCTCTACTAATACAAATATTTCGCCATTGGACGTTGATAATACAATTTTTTCTCCAACTGGAATGGGCCGAAGGTCATGACGTCTTTCTCTTACTTGAATTCCTGAATCACGAGGAAAAGCATATGTTGCAATTTTGAATCGCCGGTTTGGATTTGTGTGGGGA
>NC_046665.1:107839607-107848309 GCF_010883055.1 Belonocnema kinseyi | reverse complement strand
TGGGCCGAAGGTCATGACGTCTTTCTCTTACTTGAATTCCTGAATCACGAGGAAAAGCATATGTTGCAATTTTGAATCGCCGGTTTGGATTTGTGTGGGGAATAAGTCGAACTGATCTAAGTTTTTCAAGTGTAAGTCTACCAAGGCGCAAAGGAGGAGAAAAACTGGCAGAAGGAGATCTGGACCTGGCATGAAGAGAAGACTCGGGAGGAGGATAAGAGCTGACCGGAAAACGCAAACCATGTGTCCTGGCAGGAGAAGAACTTTCAGAAGAAGAAGAATTTTCACCACCAGAGGCACCAGGAATAGGTTCTCCATTAGGTAAGCAATCAAACTGTGAACTCCACTCTGCAACAAGAAACAGGGGATTTGAATCAGAAATTAGCTTTAAGAACATAGGCTCAATGAAAATCAACTTATATAGCAAAATTGCACAAAAAGGCTTCAAACGAGAGAAATACTTTTTCACACCTCAGTGTAATTGGCTCATTAGAGACAGTTGTATTAGCAACGGAAGAATAGGTATAAAAATATTTCCTTGTGTATTTTTACATTTCCATAAAAGAAGGTTTTAGATATGTTTGTCTCTGAATCTGTAGATTTTAAGTTTGTAAGAATAATAAATTTCAAAAGAATTGGCAGATTGGATTTGCCTTTAGTGAACTCGTTTATTGCCCTAAATCAAAGTTTAAATTCGTCAGCCAGTTATTTTTGATAAAAATTTAAAGAGTGAGCGCATTATAAAATAAACTGTATTTTTTCCAAATTTACAAAATCTCTGTCGAGTTTGCAGCCAAACTAGGCAAAATATGAAAAAGATGGTTAGACTAAAATTTTGCATTTGGAAAAGAGCTGCAAATTTTTTAACAATCACTTTTTAGTGGAATGCGTAGTTTCCGTTTTAATGGTAAAAAACGTCTTTATCAATAAAAAGAAATTTGCTTACTGCGTGGGTATATTTTCATCACAATTTTTGGTTTTTTAATTCCTTGTTCGTCTCGTATGGGTTTTCCAAAAATTTAATTTTTTAAAGTATTCGGTGCTATTTCTTACGATAAAAACATAACTATCGACAAATTATTCATTACAAATTAATTAATTATTACATTCTCATCAGAGAAGGTATTATATTTGTGTATACTTTTACCCCCCCCCCCTTGTTTTTGTCAAATGTCTACGTTTCGAGATCTCCTGTATCCGAAAAATAGGTATTTACGAAAGTGTCGGTCTGCTTGTCTGTGAGTCTGTATATTTTTAGTTTGTTAGCATAATAAGTTTCAAAAGAATTAACAGTTTGAATAGGCCTTTGGTAAACTCGTTTAGTGTCCTCAAACAAAGGTCAAGTTCACTAGCCAGCCATTCTTCAGAAAAAAAAATTTTTGACACCACTTTTTTTAGGTTTAAAAATTCTCTGCACGGCTCTGTATAGTATTTAAACAGACAAAAAATTGATCTAATAATATGTTAAATAACAAGATACCAGATTTGTAGCATTTACGAAATTCAAACAAAAATAAAAGCTGAGGTACACAAATAAATATAATATACCTTTGATAAAATAGTGTTGAACATAATCTGGAAAAATCACATTTTGAACAATATCGAGTTCAACGCACGAGATACGCGATGATTATGTTTTCTTTAAAGTTAAAGGAGCTTTAACTGAAGAGAATTTGCAATCACCAAAATAGAGTTTTCGATACTTTCACCTTTAATTTTAAAAGTCACGCGCCCTAGGCACTTGTAAATCAAACCTGCCGCACACTATGAGAATGTACCGGTGAAGTGAGCCGTTTTTTCCCACATATTTCACGGGATTCCAGAACGGGACATAACTCGATAAAGTAGAGCGAAGGTTGGCCCCTGACAAATAAAAATTGAAATTTTAAAATTTTGATTTTTGTAGAATACATTCTTATAGAAATTTATATTGCGCATCTTTCAACCTCTACCGAAAAATGTGTATCTACTATAGTTTTCAAGCAAAGTTTGAGAAAATATACACTTCCTGTGAAGAATTTGTTCAGAAAAATATAAGGAAGTTTTCTCTAAAAACCGTTTCTCAAAAAAATGAATAGGTAAAATACTTCGAGTGGTTCCGACCCTCTAATAGACATAGATTGTTACAATTCGCGCTCTCCAAGTATTGCATTCACAGTTTTATACCTATTCAATTTTTTTCAAAAAGATTTTCACGGAAAACATCCTCATATTTGTTTGAAAAACTTTTTCCCAGGAAGTTTATATTCGCTTAAACTTTGCTACTTTTAGACACTTTAGAGAGTTTTGTCTCCAAATTTCAAAAAAAAAATTTTAAAACTGCAGATGTGACGACGAGCGAGAAAAAGAAAATTAATTACAAATCGACTTCAAAAAAAAAACATAATTATAATGGTTATCTCGAAAACTATAATTGATACGACTTTTTCGCTAGAAGAAAGAAGATGCGCCATCTTATTATGTATAAGATTGCATTCTTAAACAGTCCGATTTTTGAATCTCGATTTTTAGTAGCCAGGGGCCAACTTCCCCTCCACTTTAACAAGTAATGTCCCGTTTTGAAATCAGGGCGCTCAATTTAAATAAGCTTCTTTCTTACATGTCTTAGAAATCTTTCGTTGTCGAGAATTCATAACTTTAATTAAAATTTCATCTTTTTGCTTGAAAATTGGACTATTTTATAGAAATTTAATTATTTTGGTTATAAATTGAATATTTTGTCATAAAGTCATATTTCTTGAATTAGAAATCTTCAATTGTTGAGAATTCATCATTTGAATAGAAATTTCATCTTTTTTGTTGAAAATTTTACTCGAAAGATATTCTGCACCTGACAGGAAGAAAAGAATTAGCGGGGGAAGATAACTGACTTAAGAGCTTGGAAAATGTGGTCTGGCAGGAGAAGACCTGTCGTGAGAAAAATAAGGTCCGCTACTACTAACACCAGAACTAAGGTCAACATTAGGTAAAGAAAAACAGTAAGATTTTATTGTAGCACTGCACCCCGAAATCGCCTTGCGTAACTTGTGGGTTGCACATCAGGAATGTCCCATATGTGCACAAGCATATATGGTAGAATTTTGCAGTCAAGATGGATACTCTTTGAATTCCAGTTTCCTTCAACGCTGACATTATGGATTTCCCCCGGATAAATTTAAATTAAATGTGTTTTCATGATAGTCCAACTCAAATCAAATTGTAAAAAAATATTAATTGTTATGGCATGCAGATTAAATCGCAAACATTATGGTTAGCCTATAGCTTTCAAAAATGTACCTGTAATTATAAAGATATTATATTATTATATTCACCAATAATATTAAGACTGATAGTCAACGATAAGACGATAGTAGAAACAATCTTCATATTTTCTGCGTAGAAGAGAATCTAATTGATGTATCAATAAAGATTTAAATTAACGATTTAACTAATAGCTATTCTTGTTCTTCATGAGATCATATAGGGTATCTCATAATCCTTATCTCATAAATAATGCGGGTCGACCTTGTTCTTCTAAGATATTTACATTTCATTAATTTTTTTACAATTCCGTAAACTGTTAATTTTTTTTGTTGAATTTTAAATATTTTAATTATGTCCAACGACTTTTAAGGATTCTTTAACATTAAAATTTTTTTAAAGTTTTCTGATTTGCAACAGGGAGGTTTAAAAATAAAATTATAGTTCTTAAACTTGAACAAGAGATTTTTAAGAAAATGAATCGATTCTTATAAATCAACATTATAATTGTTTTCCAAAACTGTGAAAGTTATGATTACATACGACATTCTCTATTATGATTCAGAATTATAATGTCAGAAATTTTCTTTTTTAAATCAAATTTTAATTCTTAAGGCAAATTGCTAGTTCAAAAATGAAAATTATAACTCATTACGGAAGTCCCTGTTCCAAAGTCAAGATTATAATTCTATACGAAACTTATTTTGTCCGAAATTAAAAATTATAATTCTTGACAAACTTTCGTATTCAAAAGTAAAATTAGAATTTTTCCCGACACAAAAATAAATCTCTGCAGGACGAAAGTCTTTGGCTGCATAATTAGGTCTGGCAGAAGAAGAGCTACGAAAATGTACCAACAAAGCTTGTTTCTGAATGTGTGCCAGATTTCAAGACTCCCATGATTTCGGACATCTTTCAACATACTACCATACCATTTTTTTAACTTAAATAGAATTTTAATAGCTCTTAGAGAAATTTTGAAGATTTTATATGATTTCGAAAATTAAATTTGGTTTCAAACATTTTAAATAAATGTATAGGCTTTTTAAAAATTTTCCAGAGACATAAAGAAAGGTAATGAGATTTCAAAAAGTGGGAATTGTACATCAGATTTCAAAAGTGATAAAATTCTTGTGTGAACCTAATAAAGATAAGTTATTATTTTTATTTAATTAATTGTATTAAAGACAACATTTGTTTTCAAGTCTGAAAATAGACTAAGGTTACGATGAAAAAGGTATTAATGTTGCAAAAATAGATTTCGAAACTGTAGAGAAAAATTACAGATTTTAAAGTTTTTTCAGAAACTCTCAGTATAACATTATTAAAAACGTATGTAGCTTGGACAAATAAATTTTCAATGTGCGCAATAATATTTCAACAAATAATGAGTTCTGCATTTTAAAAATATTATTTATTACCCTTCAAAATTTTCGAAATAAACAGTTTATTGCTCAGGATAATTATAACTACACTCATAAAATATGATTAAGATTAAAAACAAATTATCGACTACTGGGCTTATATATTTTAAAAAATATTTTAGTTTCTTCTTTAAATCTTCTTTGAAGCAAGATAATGTTGAAATTAAAGGTACTCAAATGAGATTAAAATCAAGTTTAAAATCCTATTTAACGTCCAATAATCAAGTTAATGTGAATAATTCCTGAAAATAAAATCAAGAATCTAACGACCAAATTTGTACAAACACAATAAAATGTTCCAATTGTAATCTTAAAAAGAAAAAACAAAAGAAAATTTGGTCCAAATTTGGTCGATAGATTCTTGATTTTATTTTCAAGAATTATTCACATCAAGTTAATGTTTATATCCCAACAATGATTTATGAAATTCACTGTAGTTATGAGCAAAAACTTAACCAAATATTAATAAATAAATAAAAGGAATCAAATAGTACCAAAAAAAAGAATGCCCCATGTGATTTAAAATTGGTGAAAGATACATTTTATAAAAAATAAGAAATAAATTTATCTTAATTTCAACCGTTGATTTACACCAAGAATCCTTTTAATCCCGTGGATTCCTTATATTCCGGGCATTGCGTGAATTTTCGTGAATTTTTTTAGTTCCGTTAATTGCATGAAATCTGTGAATTCTCGGCTTAATATAAATTTCGTAAATTCCTTTTATCCCCTAAATTTCTATTAAATTGACGAATTCCTTCAATTCTGTGAATTTCATGAATTTCTTCAAATCAATGCATTCCATGAATTTCATGAATTCCATGAATTTCTTTAATTCATTGAATTCCACGAATTTCGGTAATCCAATGAATTCCCTGAATTCCGTGAATTCTGGGTGTTACATAAATTCCGAGAATTCTTTTATTTCTATAAATTCTGCGGATTCTTTTATTTCTATAAATTCTGCGAATTCCGATAATTTCTCGAATTCCGTGAATTCCAGGTGTTATATAAATTACGTGCCTTCCTTGAATTTCGTGAATTCCATGATTACAGTAGATCCAACGAATTCCTCAAATTCCGTGAATTTCGTGAACTCCGTAAATGAAGCGTATTCTGTGAATTCCGTGAGTTCCATAAATTAAGCGTATATCGTGTATTCCGTAAGCCTAATGAATTCCGTGAATTGCGTGAATTCCGCGAATTCCATAAATTAGTGAATTTCGTGAAGTTCTTGATTTCAGTTAATTTCGTGAATTTCTTGATTTCAGCGAATATCTCGAATTCCTTTGATTAAATGAATTCCTTTAACTCAGTTAAATCTGTGAATACCATAATTTCAGTGAATTCCATGAAGTCCTTCAATTAATTGAATGCCATCAATTTTTTGAATCCAATCAATTCCATGAATTTTGGGTACCACATGAATTCCAGGAATTCTTTTATTTCTATGAATTCTGCGAATTCCGTTAATTTTTGGAATTTCGTGAATTCCGTGAATTTCGGGTGCTATATGAATTCCGTGTATTCCGTTCTTAAAGTTAATCCCGCGAATTTCTTAATTTCCGCGAATTCCCTGAATTCCATGAATTCCGCGAATTCCGTGAATTAAGCGTATTTAGTAATTTCCGCGAATTCCATCAATTATTCGTATACAGTGAATTCCGTAAATTCGAGAATTTCGTAGATTTCTTGAATTCCGCAAATTCCATAAATGAATCCGTGAATTCCTTGATTTTAGTGAATTCCTGATATTCGTTCAGTTAAATGATTTCCATGATTCCTTCAATTCAACGAATTCCATGAATTCTTTCAGTTCACGAAATTCCATTATTTCCGCTATTATAATAAATTCCATGAATTTCGCCAATTCTTGGTATTCCATAAATTTCTAATTATTTGAATAAAATAAAGGATGATCTTGTTGAAAATTCAACAATTTTTTCGAAAAGTCATCCGGTTTGCTTTGAAGTTCAACTTTTTTCTTAAGAATATCAACTATTACATTTTTGATAAAGAATTATTTTTTTGGTGAGGAATTTTATTATTTCAAAAAAATGTATTTCTATTTTTCGAAATTCAACAATTAAAAAAAACTCATCCTTTTTGGTTAAAAATTGAACTTTTTTTGTTATAAATTCCTCTTTTGGTTACAAAATGAATTTTTTGTTGTTGAAAGCTTCCGTAGTTAAATTTATATTTTAATAAAATAAAAAACCTTGTTATTGAAATTTCGACAACTTTGTCAAAATGTCATCCGGTTTGATTTAAAGTTCAACTGTTCTATTCAAAAAGACGTCTTTTCAGATTGAATTTATCTGTTAAATTAAAATATCAACTATTAAGTTTTTTTAAGGAAATTTTTGTTGTTGAAAGTTTTAGTATTTTACATTATATTTTAAATAAAATAAAAAAACTGTTTTGTTGGAATTTCAACAACTTTGTAAACCATCATTCGGTTTAATTGAAAATTTAACTGTTGAATTTAAAAAATTGGCCTTTTTAGATTGAATTTAACTGTTTTTAATTAAAAAATAAATATTTACCTATTGAATTATCAACTTATAGATTTTTTTAAATTATCTTCTTTGGTTTGGAATTACATTATTTCAAAATAAATTTATTTATATATTTTGAAATTCATAATTTTTCTAAAAACTCATTATTTTCGGTAGAAATGTTCACTGTCTTGTTACAAATTCGTCTTTCAGTTACAAAATTTTTTTGTTGTTGAAAATTTCAGTATTTTAAATTATATTTAAAATAAATTAAAAACACTCTTTTGTTAGAAATTCAACAACTTTTGCTAAACGTCAACCGGTTTGGTTTAAAATTTAATTGTTGAATTAAAAAATTCATTTTTCTAGATTAAATTGAACCGTTTTTTTTTATATTTTCTGATTGAAATATCAACTCTTAGATATTCGGTTCAAATATCAAATATTAAATTTTCTGTAGCGAATGGATCCTTTTTGGTTAGAAATTCTATTAATTGAATTCTTCTAGATTTAATTAATTCGACTTTATTAAGTGGATTTTTTCAAAGTTTTTATTTAATTTATCCTAAAATTTTTCAAGCCTTTTCTATTATGGAATTAAAAATTTATATATTCTTTCTGAAATTAAACAATTTTATTTTAAAAAGATGGAACATAGTATCAAAAATATCGAACAACTTCTTAAAAAATAATCTTCAGTAAACATTCGTAAAGCATTGAAAAGTTAATTGAGAATTCCTCTTTTATGTTAGAAAACTAATCTCCATGGCTGGAAATTTCCTTATTTTGATTAATTTTTTCAATTACATAAAGATTCTTTTTTAAAAATTCAACAATTTTGGCCGAAGTGATCCAATATGATTTAAAATTAAACTGTTTGATTAAAAATTCATCTTTTTAGGTTTAAATCATTATAATCGTTCAAATAAATGCAAATTTTTCCACAAAAGATAATACTCGTAGCATGGATTAGCCGTTGGAAATAACATGCTTGAAATTTAAGGAAATACATTTTTAAGTCAACCGCCGGCACGGTTTCTTGTGAATGGATTTTTTTTATATACAGAAATTTTTTTCCGAATATAAGACATTTATTTTGTAAAACAATTTTCTTCTTTTAATGAAATAAAGAAAGAAACTTGAACCTGAAGTTTTTTTATAAAAAAAATCCTACGCAATTGAATTGCTAAACTTTGTATATTAATAATTTGGGGAAAATAAAAGTTGGTCACTGAAGAATTAGGAAAAAATCAGGAATTTTGAACAATGAAGTTTTGTGTGCACCCTATTATCTAATTTTACATTACGAAAAAATTGAATTAATTTTGTGAATGAAATTCTGGTAGAACTATTTGGAAGCTCTTCGATATTGCGTTATTCGTGCCTATGGGAGCTTCCCTTATTTCTTCTACTGACATCTCTTGAATTTCGCCGTTGTACATGTTTATTTTTACCCGCCTTTGTACGCTAAACAATATTTTATATAATCCACGAAGAACTGTATTATTTCGCTCTACTAATGCAAATATTTCGCCATTGG
>NC_046665.1:107789275-107839507 GCF_010883055.1 Belonocnema kinseyi | reverse complement strand
CATGTTTATTTTTACCCGCCTTTGTACGCTAAACAATATTTTATATAATCCACGAAGAACTGTATTATTTCGCTCTACTAATGCAAATATTTCGCCATTGGACGTTGATAATACAATTTTTTCTCCAACTGGCATGGGCCGAAGGTCATGACGTCTTTCTCTTATTTGAATTCCAGCATCACGAGGAAAAGCGTATCGTGCAATTTTGAATCGCCGGTTTGGATTTATGTGGGGAATAAGACGAACTAATCTCAGTTTTTCAAATGTAAGTCTACCAAGGCGCAAAGAAGGAAAAAAATTGGCAGGAGGAGATCTGAACCTGGCATGAAGAGAAGACGCGGGAGGAGAAAAAGACCTGACCGGAAAACGCGGAGTCTGAGGCCTGGGAGGAGAAAAAAACCTGGCCGGAAAACACAAACTATGTGGCCTGGCAGGAGAAGACCTTTTAGAAGAAGAAGAATTTTCACCACCAGAAGCACCAGGAATAGGTTCGCCATTAGGTAAGCAATCAAACTGTAAACTCCACTCAGCAACAAGAAAGAGGGGATTTGAATGAGAAATTAGCTTTCAGAACATAGGCTCAATGAAAGTAAACTTATACAGCAGAATTGTACAAAAATGCTTTAAACGAGAGAAATACTTTTTCAAACCTCAGTGTAATTGGCTCATTAGAGACAGTTTTATAGCAACGAACGAAAAGCTATAAAAATATTTCCTTGTGTATTTTTACATCTCCATAAAAGAAGGTTTTAAATATGCTTGTCTCTAAATCTGTTGATTTTAAGTTTGTTAGCATAATTAATTTCAAAAGAATTGGCAAATTGGATCGGCCTTTCATAAACTCGTTTATTGTCCTAAATCAAAGTAACAATTAATCTAATAAAACTTTAAATAAAAAAATAACAGAGTTGTAGCATTTACAAAATTGAAAAAAAAATAAAAATGAATATTTGCGTTCAATTAATGCATGATATATATCAAGGAAGCAAGTTGCAATGAACTGTTGAAGAAATTTTTTTTACATGATGCGTGATATTTTGCAGTATTAATTTGTAAAAGGTCTGTACAAGAATGTTAGAAAAAGACAAAGACTGGGCGCGCTGCGCGAAAAACAATAATTATCGAGCGCGAAGCGCCAGATAAATATGCTATCGAACGCGAAGCGCGAGATTCAACAGTCACGCGCCCTAGGCGCACTCAAACTTGTGAATCAAGCGCGCCGCGCGCTATGAGTATGTACCGGTGAAGTGAGCCGTTTTTCCCACATATTTCACATTCTCTCCCCTATTCTCCTCTTTATCTATTTTCAAGACTTCCCAAATAAAAAACGTAAGCTATTTGGTTTAAAAATGATTTTTTGTGACGAATATACTTATTTTCGTTTTAAAAATTCAACTGCTTTACAGAAAATTTGTCCTTTGGCTTGATATTTTCAACAATTGAGCATCCTGATTCCAGAACGGGACATAACTCCATAAATTGGAGCGAAAGTTGGCCCCTGACAACTAAAAATCGAAATTTTTAAATTTTGATTTTTGTAGAATACATTCTTATAAAAAATTAAATTGCGCATCTTTTCACCTGTAGAGAAAAATGTGTATCTACGATAGTCTTCAAGCAAAGTTTGAGCAAATATACACTTCCTGTGAAGAATTTGTTCAGAAAACTATAAGGAAATTTTCTCTAAAAACATTTTTTCAAAAAAATGAATAGGTAAAGTACTTCGAGTGGTTCCGACCGTCTAATAGGCATAGATTGTTACAATTCGCGCTCTCCAAGTTTTGCATTCACAGTTTTTTTACCTATTCAATTTCTTTAAAAGTATTTTCACAGAAAACATCCTCATATTTTTTTGAAAAACTTCTTTCCAAGAAGTTTATATTCGCATAAACTTTTCTCAATAAATTGTTGCTCATTCAATTATTCTAAGCATACTTTACAGAGTTTTGTCTCCACATTTCAACAAAAATTTTAAAAACTGCAGATGTGACGACGAGCGAGAGACCGAAAATTAATTACAAATCGATTTCAGAAAAAACATAATTATTATGGTTATCTCGAAAACTATGATAGATACAACTTTTTCGCTAGCAGAAAGAAGATGCGCCATCTAATTTTCTATAAGATTGCATTCTTAAAAAATCTGGTTTTTCAATTTCAATTTTTAGTAGCCAAGGGGCCAACTTCCCCTCCACTTTAACAAGTAATGTCCGGTTTTGAAATCAGGGCGCTCAATTTAAATGAGATTCTTTCTCACTTGCCTTAGAAATCATTCGTTGTCGAGAATTCATAACTTTAATTGAAATTTCATCTTTTTGGTTGAAAAATTGACTATTTTGTAGAGATTTAATTATTTTGGTTATAATTTAAATATTTTGTTAAAAAGTCATATTTCTTGAATTAGAAATCTTTATTTGTTGAGAATTCATCATTTTAATTGAAATTTCATCTTTTTGGTTGAAAATTTGACTCGAAAGACAGTCTGGACCTCACAGGAAGAAAAGAATTCAAAAGAATTCAAAGAGAAGACAAAAGAAAAGAGCTTGGCAAATGTGGTCTGGCAGGAGGAGACTTGTCATGAGAAAAAGAAGGACCGCTACGACTAATACCAGAACTAAGGTCGACATCAAGTAAAGAAGATCTCTTTTTTCCCCTTCAACTAATTTTCCCTTAAATACGAACTGACTTAATCGTAACCCATAAAAAACTAACTATTTAGATGACAACCCAATATTTTTTGGTTAAAAGTCAAATTTTTTAACCAAATTTCTGCTGAACTTATAGGTAAGATTTTTCAACCCCTTCTAAAAGAACAGTAAGATTTTATTGAAGCACTGCACCCCGAAATCGCCTTGCGTAACTTGTGGGTTACACATCAGGAGTGTCCCATATGTACACAAGCATATATGGTACAATTTTGCAGTCAAAATGGATACTTTTTGAATTCCAGTTTTCTTCGACACTGACATTATGGATTTCCCCCAGATAAATTCAGATTAAATGAGTTTTCATGCTAGTCCAACTCGAATCAAATTTGAAAAAAATATTAATTGATGTGGCACGCAGATTAAATCGCAAACATTATAGTTAGCCTATAGTTTAAAAAATGTACCTGTAATTATAGATATATTATATTATAATATTCACCAATGATATTAAGACTGATAATCAACGATAAGACGATAGTAGAAACAATCTTCATATTTTCTGCGTAGAAGAGAATATAATTAATGTATCAATAAAGATTTAAATTAACGATTTAACTCATAGATATTCTTGTTCTTCATGCGATTATATAGGGTATCTCATAATCTTTATATCATAAATAATACGGATCGATCTTGTTCTGCTCAGATATTTACACTTATTTAATTTTTTTTAATTCCGTAAACTGTTAATTTTTTCTGATGAATTTTAATAATTTTAATTATTTGCAACAACTTTTAAGGATTCTTCAACATTTAAAAGTTTTAAAAGTTTTCTGATTTGGAACAGGGAGGTTTAAAATAAAATTATAGTTCCTAAACTTGAACAAGGGATTTTTAAGAAATTGAATCCATTCTTGTAAATCAACATTATGATTGTTTTCCAAAACTGTGAAAGTTATGATTACATACGACATTTTCTATTATGATTCAGAATTATAATGTCAGAAATTTTCTTTTTTAAATCAAATTATAATTCTTAAGGCAAATTGCCAGTTCAAAAATGAAAATTATAACTCATTACGGAAGTCCCTGTTCCAAAGTCAACATTATAATTCTATACGAAACTTATTTTCTCCGAAATTAAAAATTATAATTCTTTACAAAATTTCCTGTTCAAAAGTAAAATTATAATTTTTCCCGACACGAAAATAAATCTCCGCGGGACGAAAGTCATTGTCCGGATAATTAGGTCTGGCAGGAGAAGACCTACAAAAAAGTACCAACAAAGCTTGCTTCTGAATGTGTGCCAGATTTTAAGACTCCCATGATTTCGGACATCTTTCAACATACTACCATACCATTTTTTTAACTTAAATAGAATTTTAACAACTATTAGAGAAATTTTTAAGATTTTATATGATTTCGAAAATTAAATATGGTTTCAAACATTTAAAAAAAATGTATAGGTTTTTTAAAAATTTTCCAGAGATATAAAGAAATGTAATGAGATTTCAGAAAGTGATAAGCTTCTTGTGTGAACCTAATAAAGATAAGTTACTATTTTTCTTTAATTAATTATATTAAAGACAACATTTGTTTTTAAGTATAAAAATAGGCTAAGATTACGATGAATAGGGCGTTAATGTTGCGGAAATACATTTCGAAACTGTGGAGAAAAATTACAGATTTTAAAGTTTTTTTTTAAAAACTCTCAGTATTAAATTATTAAAAACTAATGTAGCTTGGACAGATAAATTTTCAATGTGCGCAATAATATTTCAACAAATAATAAGTTCTGCATTTTTAAAATATTATTTATTACCCTTAAAAATTTTCAAAATAGGCCGATTATTATTCAGGATAATTATATCTACACTCATAAAATATGATTAGGAATAAAAACAATTTCGCGACTACAAGGTTGAAATATTTTAAAGAATATTTTAGTTTCTTCTTCAAATCTTCTTTTAAACAAGATAATGTTAAAATTAAAGGTACTCAAATGAGATTAAAATCAATTTTAAAATCCTATTTAACGTCCAATAATCAAGATAATGTGAATAATTCTTGAAAATAAAATCAATAATCTAACGACCAAATTTGTATAAACACAATAAAAAGTTCTAATTGCAATCTGATTTAAAATTGGTGAAAGACACATTTTATAAAAAGTAAGAAATAAATGTATCTCAATTTCAACCGTTGAATTCCACCATGAATCCTTTTAATCTCGTGGAGTGCTTATATTCCGGGCATTGTGTGAATTTTCGTGAATTTTATTAATTCCGTTAATTCCATGAAATCCATAAATTCCGGGCTTTATATAAATTTCGTAAATTCCTTTTATCCCGTAAATTCTATTAAATTCACGAATTCCTTCAATTCAGTGAATTTCTTCAAATCAATTAATCCCATGAATTTCATGAATTCCATGAATTTCTTCAATTCATTGAATTCCACGAATTTCGTGAATCCAATGAATTCCCTGAATTTCGTGAATTCTGGGTGTTGCATGAATGCCGAAAATTCTTTTATTTCTATAAATTCTGCGAATCCCGTTAATTTCTTGAATTCCGTGAATTCCAGGTGTTATATGAATTCCGTGCCTTCCTTGAATTTCGCGAATTCTGTGATTACATTTAATCCCACGAATTCCTCAAATTCCATGAATTTCGTGAACTCCGTGAATAAAGCATATTCTGTGAATTCCGGGAGTTCCATAAATTAAGCGTATACCCTGAATTCCGTAAACTTCAGGAATTCCGTGAATTTCGTTATTACAGTTAATCTCGCGAATTCGTTAAATTTCGTGAATTCCGCGAATTAAGCGTATTCTGTAAATTCCGCGAATTGCATCAATTAAGCGAACACCGTGAATTCTGTACATTCATGAATTTCGTAGATTTCTTGAATTCCGAAAATTCCATCAATTCAATGAATTCCGTGAATTACTTGATTTCAGTGAATTCCGTGAATTCCTTGATTTCAGTAAATTCCTAGAATTCGTTCAGTTAAATTATTTCCATGAATTCCGTCAATTCAACAAATTCCATGACTTCTTTCAATTCACGAAATTCCATTATTTCCGCTAATCCAATAAATTCCACAAATTTCGACAACTGCTGGTATTCCATTAATTCCTATATATTTAAATAAAATAAAGGATGATTTTGTTGAAAATTCAACAATTTTTTCGACCAGTCATCGAGTTTGCTTTGAAGTTCAAATTTTTTATTAAGAATATCAACTATTACATTTTTGATAAAGAATTATTCTTTTGGTGAGGAATTTTATTATTTCAAAAAAATGTATTTCTATTTTTTGAAATTCAACAATTAAAAAAACTAATCCTTTTTGGTTGAAAATTAAACCTTTTTGTTGTAAATTCCTCTTTTTGGTACAAAATGAATTTTTTGTTGTTGAAAGCTTCAGTAGTTAAATTCATATTTTAATTAAACTGTTTTGTTGGAATTTCAACATCTTTGTAAACCATCATTCGGTTTCATTCAAAATTTAACTGTTGAATTAAAAAAATTCGTCTTTTTAGATTGAATTTAACTGTTTTTAATTGAAAAAATAAATATTTACCTATTAAATTATCAACTTAAGATTTTTCTAAAATTATCTTCTTTGGTTCGGAATTACATTATTTCAAAATAAATTTATTTATATATTTTTAAATTCATAATTTTTCTAAAAACTCATTATTTTCGGTAGAAATTTTAACTGTTTTGTTACAAATTCGTCTTTCAGTTAAAAAATTATTCTGTTGTTATGAAAAATTTCAGTATTTTCTGTAGCGAATTGATCCTTTTTGGTTAGAAATTCTAATAATTGAATTTTTCTAAACTTAATTAATTCTACTTTATTGAGTGGATTTTTTAAAAGTTTGGATTTAATTTATCCTGAAGTTTTTTAAGTCTTTTCTATTATGGAATTAAAAATTTATATAAGTGTTCTGAAATTAAACAATTTTATTTTTAACTCATCCTCTTCGGCTAAAAATTATGCAAATTTGTTGAAAATTGGCCTATAAAGTTAGAAAATTAATCTTCTTAGTTGAAAATTTAGTTATTTTGATTCACTGTAATTTTTTCGATTTTTTCAATTATTTCCAATTCATTGAAGTCGTTTTTAGCCATTACTCACTTTCTTCTTTAAAAATTAGTAGGGTTTTAAAGACTTGAAATTCTTTTATAAAATTTACTCGGAATTGCCAATTTACTTGAATTCTTCTAAATTTACTCAATTATACTTTATTTAGTAGATTTTTTTTTGATTTTTTAAAAAGTTTTTATTTAATTTATCCTGAAGTATTTCAACTTCACTTTGAATTCTCAGAAATTTCATCCAATTCTTTTGAATTCCCATAAATTCCCATGAATTCCCTTGTTTTTAAAATTGTGCAATTCTAATTGCACAAGAAAATCAGGAAACCAGCAATTCTAATAGAATTTGTATGGGCTTAAACTTATTTTTGTATAAAAATAATTTAATTTAGTTTAAAAATTCAACTACTTTGTACCAAATTCATCTTTTCGGCTTGAAAATTCAAAAATTTGATTTTTAATTAATAAACATATTTTTTTCGTTGAAATATCAAATAATTCATTTTTAGGTCAGAAATAATCTTTTTTTGGTAAAAAATTTAACTAATCGGTTAGTTTAACTAATCCGTTAATTTTTGAAATTTCGTGAATTCCGTGAATTTCGGGTGCTATATGAATTCCGTGACTTCCTTGAATTCCGTGAATTAAGCGTATTCTTTAAATTCCGCGAATTCCATCAATTAAGCGTATACCGTGAATTCCGTAAATTCCATGAATTTCGTAGATTTCTTAAATTCCCTTGTTTTTAAACTTGTGCAATTCTAATTGCACAAGAAAACCAGAAAACCAGCAATTCTAATAGAATTTGTATGGGCTTAAACTTTTTTTGGTATAAAAATAATTTCATTTAGTTTAAAAATTCAACTGCTTTGTACCAAATTCATCTTTTCAGCTTAGAAATTCAACAATTTGGTTTTTGATTTAAGAACATGTTTTTTTCGTTGAAATATCAAATAATTCATTTCTAGTTTAGAACTCATCTTTTTTTGGTAAAAAATTTAACAATTTAGAAAAAAGCTGAACTATGTATCAGAAAACTCTTGCTTTTTGGTTAAAGATTTGTGATTTTTATTAATACGCCTTTTTTGGTTGAAAATTTATCATTCTGCTTTAAAAATCAACTATTTGATTCGCAGCTTATATTTTGTAATATTTTTTCTTAATAATCAAGAAATTAGAACGTGTTAATTAAAATTTAATTTTGTATTCCCATATATTTAATTTATGTTTAATGTTATTAAGAAATAAATTAAAACCTCGTAATAAACGGGAACAAAGTGTAAAATTGGATCAAAAAGATTAATTTTAGTTGCGATAATAGATTTTTCAAAGTTTGCAAAAAGGGAAAAGGGGGATTATATCAAAAAAAGAATGGACTGTGATTCCTGAATATAAATTTGTGCCCTTTTTGGAACTCTTTCAGAAAATTTTCAAAATAATATTACTGAAAATTTGACATTTCCGATTGAAATTAACTGTTTTCGATTCAAAAATAAAATTTGTTTTGGTTAAAAAAATCAAATATTGAATTTTTTATAGCGAATTAATCTTTTCGGTTGGAAATTTTGTAACTTGATTCAAAATTTATATAGTTTATTGGAAACTGAACAATTTTATCATAAACTTATCCTTTTCGGCTGAAAATGAAACAAGTTTGTTGAAAATTCGTCTATAAAGTTAGAAAATTAATCTTCTTGGCTGAAAATTAAATTATTTTGATTTAAATTTCAATTAATTAAACCATTATTTTGTTTGAAATTTAACAATTTTTCCAATTTTATCCTGTTAAGTTTAAAATTGAACTGTCTTATTTAAAGATTATATTTCTTGCTTGAACACTCTACTATTTTGGTAGAAAATTAATTAATTTGTTTAAAAATGAATTTATTTAGTTTGAAAATTCAACTCTTTTGTACAAAATTCATCTTTTCGGCTTATAAATTTAACAATTCATCTTTTTTGTAGAAAATCAAACTATTTGGTGAAAATCTGAACTATTTCCCTAAAAATGTATAATTTTGGTTGAAAATACGTCTTTTGGGTTGAAAATTTAACAGTTTTATTAAAAATTCATCTTTTTGGTTTGGAAATTCTAAAAAAAGGACGAACTGTGATTTCTGAATATTAATTTGTGGCCTCTTTGGAACCCTTTGAAAAATATTTAGAAAACTTAGCACGGAAAAGAAACACTGTAGTAGTCAACCGGTCTCGAGGTCGGTAAAGCAGGAATTTGCGCCTAGAAACTGCAAATTTATTTATAAATCTAGAGCTTAAAAATGTTCTTATCAGATGACAGTTCATGTAACTTATTTCTCTTCTGAGAACTAAAAAAATAAATAAATAAACGAGAAAACGATTTCTCGGAGAAGTAGCGGTATTTCCTACTGGCGCTTCGTTAGACACGCACCCGGTCTTATATTGCGTCTCGTCGTTTAATAGCGCCTGTTCTCTGATAGTACAAATCTTCCGCAGTCTCCGAGATGTCTGGATGACATTTGTGGATTAGCGGTCGTTTCTCACTGTCAAGATAGTCAGCCCTTCTTACACAATCAGAAAAAATTTTGTTTAAACAAATTCTTGGATATACATTAAAATTTATTAAAATTTAATGTTTAACGATTACTTTAAACAAATAATTTTTTTTTTAAATAAAAAAAATCTGCTATAAGAGCACCGGAAAGTTAACTCAGTTTTAGATGACAATACACCGATAAATCGTGTTTAGTGGTGTTTAGAAATAAGAAAAAATGTCCGAAACAAAACTTATTTTACCAAAAAATACGAATTTTCAACAAAAAAATACCTGAATTTTCAAATAAAAAAGGTAACTTTCAAACAAAAAATCGCATAGTTAAATTTTCAGTTAAAAGAATTAGTATTTTCAAATGAAACAAAATTATTGAACACGTTCGATACGTTTTCAAGGAAAAAACTGAACTTTCAATTAAAATGGTGAATTTTCGATAAAAATTTACCTTTAACCAAATTGGTAAGTTTTCAACCAAGAACAATACTTTTTCAATAAAAAAGACGATTTTTCAACAAAATACATGAATTTTTAACCAGTAATGATAAATTTTCAACGAAATAGTTTAATTTCAAAGTAAAAAACAAAAATTTTTAAAAAAAATTCTACTAAATCGTCAAGAAAAAATAGGAATTTTTAACCCAATAGATGATTTGTCAACTAAGAACATAAATTTTCGTAAAAAAATATGAATTTCAACGAAAATTATTAATATATTCTGCAAAAAAAATAAATTTTTAAAAAATTGGTTGAACTTCTAACCAAAAAGATAAACTTTTTACCAAGAAAAAAAAACAATTCTTTAAAAAAAGCGTGTGAATTTTCAAACAGAAAGATAAATTTTCTACCAAAAGAAATACTAATTTTCAACTAAGAAGATGAATTTTCAGAAACGAAAATTAAGTTTTTACGAAAAAATAAACTTTTGGCATAATACATTAATTTTCAATCGAATAGTTAACTTTTCATCTAAAAAACATCATTTTAAAACCAAAAATCGAATAGACTGAGAAGATTTTTTTTCCAAAAAAGACCCAGGAAGTAGTTGAATTTATTAGCCAAGAAATAAATTCTCAATGAAGAATATTAATGTTTCGCCAGAAAAGATGCATTTTCTACTAAATATGTATACGAATTTTCAACAAAATACTAGAATTTTTAAAATATAATTTTTAAAGGAAACATGAAATAGTTAAATGTTTAATGAAAAAAATGTTTTCAAACGAACTAGATGAATTTTCAGCAATATTAATTAATTTCTCACCAAAGAAATACATTTGTAATAAGAATTATGAATTTTTTATCTAAGAAAATGAATTTTCAAATAGGAACCTTATCTATTAAGAAAAAAATTAACCTTGAACTGAATTTTTAACCAAATAATTAAATTGTTAACTATAAAGGATCACTTTTCAAACTAAATGTCGAACAATTAAATTTACATTTAAAACAATTATTTTTTAATCAAATAAGACCGAATTTTCAACAAAATATTGTAACCGAGAAGATTATTTTTCTACAAAAAACACTGATTTTAACGAAATACAAGAATGTTAAAAAAGATATATTTCGGCTTGTAAGAGTTTTTATCGATGTTCCGCAAAAATTTTCAATTAAAAGAAATTATTTTTCATCCCAGAAAAATAATTTTTTAACAAAATATTTAAATTTTCAACTAACCAGATTAATTTTCTCCTGAAGAATACGATTTTTCATCAAAATACCTGAATTTCCAACAAGCTGAAAACAAACTTTTAAACACACAATGGAGTAGTTTTTCTCAATATTTCTATTTTCATATATTTCATACAGTATTCATATGCTTAAATTTTACGTTATCTTTCTCATTTTATTTTTCAAAATTGTAAAATTAAATTTTTCTTTTCCATTTCCAAAATCACCTGTCTTAGTAGAATTTTCATTTTTTTTTGCCAAACATGCAACTTTTTGGTTGAAAATTCAACAATCTTGTTAAAAAGTCCTACTTTTTGGCTAAAAATTCGACTATTCAGCAGAAAATTAACATATGATTTACAATTCGAAAATTTTGTTAGAAAGTCATCCTTTTTGTTTAAGAATTCCTCTTTTTGAATAGAAAACTCAATTTTTTTGCAGACAATTATTTCTTGTTTGAAAATTCATATTTTGATCAGGAAAACTCTTCTGAAATCTTTTTCAATAGAAAATTAAACAGTTTTTTAAATGATCTTTTGGATTTAAAAATTGATCTGTTTTAGTAGAAATTTCATCTTTTTATGGAAGTGCAACTTTTTTTAAAAATAATAATAAATAATTATTCTACTATATTGTTTGAAAGATTTGATTGAAAGTTTAACTATTTTGAAGAAAATTATTCTTTTTTTAATTAAAAATTCAACTACTTGGGTAAAAGATTAACTACATTAATTAAAATTTTTTGTGATAAAGTCTTTCGTCAAAAATTTAAATGTTTAGTGGAAAAGCCTTTTTTGAAAATTCTTCTTTTTTGTTAAAAAAATAATGTTCTGGGTCTGAAATTTCATGTGTGTTTGGTAAAAATGCATCAGTTTCGTGGGAAATTAATTTTTTGCTGAATTCTTTTTTTTTTGTAATTTAAATTTTTGTAGGGAAAAAAGCACAACGTGGACTGTAGTTAATTTTTTAATATATATTTAGGCTACATTTATCACAGTGGCAAATTACATATAGTAATCGTATTTAAATGTGGTTTGGAGAAACAAGAAAAAATCTGCTGAGTATTCTTTGGCGTAATAGGTTAACGCTCGGCCCGTGTATAATGGCGTTCTCAGTTCAAATCCGCGTCGAGGCAGATTTTTTCTTTTTCTTCGAATAATTCTTAATCAAACTTAATCGTTAAAGATCAATTTTTATACCATTGATATTTAAAAACATGTTCGTTAAAATGTTTTAAAATGGTTATAAGATTTTCGAAATATTATTTGCAGATACATTGAAATCAGGTTTAATAAAAAACTCTTTAACAAATCTACTAAATATTTCTGCCACCAAAACATTTGATTAAAGCAATTACAAGTTAGCCTAAACCATTGGAACATTTTTCTTCGATACACCTTATTATTAATTGAAATTCGATTTTTTAACGATCATTCAGGACAAATAATTGTTAAAATCACGTTTATCAGAAAGAGTACATTTGTCAGACCAAAAAAATTTGTTAAGGTATGGGTGACGTTATTGGTTAGCGCTTTACTACCGTATAGAGGCGTTCCCAGTTCAAATCCGGGCAGAGGCAGATTTTTTTCACTTTAAATAATTACTTGTCCGAAAAAATCGTTAAGGAGATAATTTTAAATAATAAAAAAATAATCGTAAGGTTTTGAAACGGTGTTTTAAAACTTTGTAACTTTTGACCAATATAAATAGCCGTCAGTGTTGACCTTTTATGATGGAATTTTTAGAACAATATTTAAGAATGGATAGGCATTTGGAGAAGTAGGCCACGGCTAGTCCTGTCTGCCTAAAATATTTTCTCCATGTGCCACCAGTCTTTTCTTACAATTGTCATGACAATAGAATGTTTTCTGTGCATTTGATTAATGTTTAATTTTTTTTATCGAAAGTATCGGGTCTGAAATTTCTTCATCTGGGATCAAAGAAACATAGAATTATTTTTTTAGCCCTACAAATAATTTTCTATATGGTCTGCAAAACGCGATAAACGTTCGACAAGGTTAAAATCCAAAATTATATTATTTTTCACTGTTTTGTAAAAAATATATATTTTTGGCTTGTATGTTCAACAATTTAATTCAATTCTGTTTCTTTTTCTGTTTTTATTTCTGTTGATTTTTGTTTCGCAGTTTACAGTAAAACTCTTTAATAGCCCTCCCCTCCATAGCCCATCCGAGAATTGAGGCCGTGCCGCATGTATGCGTAACAGGAGCCGCGCGGGGTGCGCGGGATATGCGGCTGTCACTCAGGTGAGCATTCAAGCATGACCAAACAAATCGGAGCGGGCTATAATGAGTTAGTTCCCATCCACCGTCAGCCCCAAAATTGGCGCTATAGAAGAATTTCACTGTATTTTTATTTGCATTTTTATTTTTATTTTTATTTCTCTTTCTCCTTTTCTTTCTCTTCCTCTTTCTCTTGTTCTTTTTATTTCTCTTTTTCTTTGTCTTTTTCTTTTTCTTTATTTGGTTATAAATTCGTTTATTTTTTGTTGAAAAGTAATTTTTTTCTATTAATTTTTCTTTTTCTTTTCTTTTTTACGGAAAAAAGGGGAACAATCTGTCAGCAGGGCGGGTACACCCTCGCCGCGCGCTCGGACTATGTATTTACCCCAATTTTCTGCGCATGCCTTTTAAATTTAAAGATCAAAGCATCGACAACTGTTATTTGGTGATTGTGAATTCTCTTTTGTTAAAACTCCTTCAGCTTTAACGAACACATTCACATCACTTATCTTGTGCTTCGAACTTGATTACGTAAAACATGTGAACTTATCTACATTATGTTTAATTCAATTATATGTCGAATTATTTTTATGTTATTTTATTATATTTAAATTTAATTTTTAGACATCCTGAAAAATGTTTATCATTTAAATAAATTGTATTATTACCATTCATTATACCCATTAGAAGTTGAACATAAGTATTTTCATTTTCTTATTTTTACCATTAAAAAAAACGCATTCTATTAAAATCGAAATGATCGGTAACCATTTTATTGAAAATTGTGTCCTTTATTCTTAAATATAATTTTTTTATATTCAATCTAGACATATTTCAGGCCCAAAATGTTGTTAAATAAAAAGTTATTGCATCTTTTGTTCTTTTTTAAAAGTTTATTTTTTTACTTTCAATGGAATTTTGCACCTAGAAAATTATTTTTTTGTCAACAGCAGGAGAATTTTATTCAAAAAAACAATCTTAAAAACATTAAAAAGTTCCATTTTAAGTTTAAAAATTAATTTTCAACCAAAAAAAAGTTTTTCCAACAAGCAGTTAAATTTTCAATCAGACATAAGCCTGAAATAAAAAAATTTTTTTAACAAAATAGCTTTCAACCAACGAAATGAATTTTGAACTAATAGTATAAATCTTCAACAAAAAAATGATTATTTGAAAAAGTGATTTGACCAAATTTTGAAATAAAACGGTTGAATACTTAAACAAAGAAGAAGAATTCTTAAGCAAAAAGTTAAATTTTCGCGAAAAAATGAAATTTCTAATAAAATAGATGAATTTTTAAATCTAAAAGATAAATTGCCAATCCAAAAAGAAGAATTAAAATATATAGTTACTTTTCGAATTATTTAATTGTTAATTGTTTATTGAATTAATTAAAAATGGAATTAAATTAATCAATTAAAATTAAAATTATTCTAATTTTCAATTATGAAAAAGAAAATTCTTTTAATAGTTGAATATTAATCCAAGAAAGATTCCAGTTTGCAAAAAGTATTCATGAAAAAATTTGAAGGAGTTTTCGCTTTTTTTTGGAAGAGCAACTTTTGTCTAATTAATTTTTTCACAACTTGCGTCGTTTGTTCGAATCTTTAATTTGTTTATTTTTAATGTGTTGTCTTACGAACAAAAACAAAAACTACGCTTGCTATAAAAAAGTGTTAAATGGCAAATTTGTAGATCTTGTCAGGGAGCACAATTTTATTTAATTATTTTTTTTCATATCTTGCATAGTTTGACCGCAAAATGCAATTTTTGATTTCTCATTATTTTTTGTACGATCCAAATTTTAATTTTCGACCACTGAAAAAATCATTTCTAAAGAACTTTTTTGGATTGAAAATGTTGTCATTGAATAAAAAGTTGGTGACAAAACTTTTTCGACTGCATTGGTATTGTTTTCTCATCAATTGCACTTCGTTAAAACAAAATAATATTTTCAGATTCCTTCAAGATTTATCAATACTTCTTAAAAAATTAACCAAATTTAAATTTAAAAACAAGTTATTTTCATTTTTTACTAGTTCACAACTAAAATACTAATAAAAAATAATGTTTCCAATTGTAAAACTGCGTACATAAAAGACATAGTGTACTTTTCACAGATTTAATAAAACTCACTGATGAGGGGCACCTGACCTCAAATTTAACAACTTACATCAACAATTTCTACAAAATTTGTTTACATAATTTTTTTTTCGAAAATTTGTTTTTTTTCTTAAAAATTATTACTATTAGTCTACTGGAATATTTAAAAACATAAGTTTATTAATTTTTAATTGTTTAAATAAATGGAATTTGTTTAAATAATTATGTTTCAACAAAATTTTCTTGAAAAATTATTATTACTATTGGTCTAGTGAAATATTTATTAACATTAGTTCAGTTCTGTTCAATTATGTAAACAAATTGAATTTGCTTATATTCAATCATTTCCCTTCGAATTTTTTAAAATAAAAATTATTACTGTGGGTCCAGTGGAATATTTGTCAGTAATAATTAATTACTGAATAATAATTAATTTAATAAGAATTAATTTATCAGTAATATTTAAGTAATAATTTTTATTTAAAAAATTATTCAAACAAATTACACTTGTTTAAACAAAAAAAAATTAATTAACCAATGTTAATAAATATTCCACTAGACTATTGTTGATAATTTTTAGGGGGGGAAACGAATGTTCAAAACAAAATTATTTAAACAAATTCTATTTGTTTAAATAATTGAAAATTAATTAACCAATGATAATAAATATTTCACTAGACCAAAAATATTAATTTTAAGTAAAAAAGACGAGAATACAGTGTTCAAAAGATCGATTTCATGAAGAATTCACATTTTAGGTTTTAAGGGTAGTTCATAGGTACTCGTGGTGGTGTGTTAAGGGTTCCAAAATTATATGTCTGATACATGAAATTCTTTGCTAAATAAATTAATTCTGTGCAGGCCCCCATACTTTCCCGGTACCTCGGTTAAAGTAAAAAAAATAACAATTAAAAATCAAGGAATTTCTTTTTTCGGATTTGGAATAAAATGGGGGGGATCGTAGCCCTCAAGCATGCGAAAAAAATTTGCCATTGCATTTTTGGTCCACCTTACTGTCTAAGTTTGATCTCTAGATTCTTAGTTTTTATTTCAGGAATTCTGAATATTAGATTGATTGTTGGACGTGAAATCGGATTTCAAATTTAATTTTAATCTTATTGAAATTTCTAAAATTTTAATTTAGCTCCTATCTGTTGCCGCCACCAGTCTGGTTCTCCACGATGGTGTGCATATAATGATAATAATAATTATGATAAGAATAATAATATACGGAGCACGGTTCGCTTGAGCGAAGCCGTGATTGCGAAACCGCGGGACGTACATCCATTAATACCGGTACATGTACGAGAGTTGGCGGTTATCTTTTATGGTGTGGGTGTTATCACGGTTGGGCGTGTCGCCGCGAAAAGCAGCCAGCAAGCAACGTGACTGTCAGCCTCCACGAACGATCCGGATCCGTTCCGTCTAGTTTTCTTCGGTTGGCATTCGTATGTATAATCCACACACACATGTGCGCGCGCACACACACACACACATACAAATTCACAAATGGATTAAAACACATATACATCCTAAGAGGAACTTTTTTCCTGAACAGAAAACTGATCTAGACAAACGCGCGGGTTATCCCGATAACCCCCGCCTCACGTTTGACTCGCCTATATTCCTAGCGGAAAGGATATGTATTAGGGTGTCCAAAAATGCATTGGAAAAATGTTTTTTAATTTTTATGGGGACACCCCAGAATTTTTTTAAAATTTACACAAAAATAAATGCATTTTTTTCAAACAATGATATTTAGAAGTGCCGCAAGCCCCATGAAGTTTAACACGTATTTCCCATAAGAAAAAAAGACGTTTATGTCAATCTTATTCAAAATCCTCAATATTATTTCAATCGATTCGAAACTCAATATTTCTCTTCACAATTAGCCAACGAATACGAATAAAATATCACGTTTCAAATATCAACACCATAAGTCTGTTTTATAGGGTCCCAAAAAAACCCCATAAGTGAAAAAATGGGTTTTGCGAAATTTTGGCTCTAATTATGACTTTTTTGCAGTTTTTTAAAAAGTTTCTCATAGAATCAAGTTAGAAAGACGCGGTTTTTCCAAAAATTTTCCACTTGTTGTCCACTTTTCAATAAGAGGAAAGTGATAGTTCATCAATGTTAACAAGAATGATTGTTTAAACCATTTATTTCTATTGTTAATAGTATTCTCTTAGAACAATGCTAGAAATTTGCAGTTTGAAAACAAATTTTAGTCCAATTTTCAATTAAGATAAGTTAAGTATTTAATTAAAAGCAAGAAAACTAATTGAATAAACAGTTTATTATAATTATTATTATTATATTCGAATAATGCTAGAAAGATCCGGCTTTTCTGAAATTTCTGGCTTTTTGTCTATTTAATTAGCGTGACTTAATAATTATTTATATTCATCAAAAATAATTAGTTGAACAAATTATTATTGCAGAAAATTAACTCATTGTTTACAGTTATTTCTTGGAAGTTGAATAATTAATTGAAATCTTCTTTGGAAACAAATTTTATAATTTTTTCAAACGCTAGAAAACTTTTTTCAAACGCTAGAAATATGGCTTTTTTCTAAAATTTCTGGCTTTTTTGTCAAATTTTCATTCAAAGGGAGGTAATAATGCATTCAAGTAAACAAAAATAATTGTTTCAACAATTTATTATCATTTTTAACAATATTCTCTTTGCTAAATTGGTAGAATATTTTGGTTTTTGCTGAAATTTTTAACTGTTTGTCTATTTTTTATTAGGCGTTACTTAATAGTTAATGAGATTTATCAAAAATAATTATTTAAACAAATAATTACTGTTTATAACTATCTTCATTTATAGCAATATCTGATAATTTCGGGTTTTTCGGAAATGTTGATCTTTTTGTCTTTTTTCACTTAGTGACATAATAATGAATGACAGGTACAAAAAAATTGTTTAAACAATGTAATATTGTTTATAACTATCTTTTCTTAGATAAATGCTAGAAAGTTGTAGTTTTTTTATCAAATCTTTAACTTCGCTTCACCCGCTTAGTTATTAATAATTAATAAATATACATTAGAGGAAACTACATTTTAAATAATCTCTTTCTCTTTTATGGAAAAGAGCAAAAATAATTAACTCAAGAACTAAACACAATTTTAAAAATCATTTATGTTGTGATTGACTTATTATTTCTTCATAAATAAAAAGGCGATGCAAACTTAAAGATTTTAGAAAAAACCGCCAATTTCCAGCACTTCTCTAAGAGAAGATAGTTAAAAACAATATTAAATTGTTTAAACAATGATTTTTATTAACTTTAATTTATTATTACCTTATTTTAATTGAAAATTGGACAAAAAGTTACGTCTAATGAAATTTAGACAAACAGTTGAAGGCTTCAGAAAAAACCGCCACATTCTACTAATTAATCAAAAAGATTATTATTAACGAAGATAATAAATTCTTTAAACAATTATTATTGTTGACTTGAATTCATTATAACCTTATTTTAATTGAAAATAGGACAAAAAGACAGAAAATTAAGAAGAAACCGCATCTTTCTAGCATTATTCCAATACAATATTATCAATAATAATAAATTGTTTAAAAATTTAATTTTCTTGACTTTAATTGATTTTCATGAATCAATTAAAATTTTAACTAAAAGTAATTTGCTTTAAACTACAATTTTGTAGAATTTTTCTAAGAGGATAGTATTAACAATAATAATAAATTGTTTAAACAATCACTCTTTTTACATTGATGAACTGTCACTTTCCTCTTTTTAAAAAGTGGACAACAAGTGGAAAATTGTTGAAAAAACCGCATCTTTCTAACTCTATTCTATGAGAAAATGGCTAAAAACAATAATAAATTATTTGAACAATATATGTAAACATCTCATTATCAGTATGAAACTGTCTTTTATGTGCTAGAAACAATTTTCATTTAAAAAACTGCAAAAAAGTCATAATTTGCGACAAAATCTCGCAAAATCAATTTTTTTCACTTATGGGGGTTTTTTGGGAACCTATAAAACAGACTTGTGGTGTTGATATTTGGAAAGTGATATTTTATTCGTATTCTATATATATATATATATATACTCTGATATAAGTTGTGAAAAGGATTAATCAAAAGAGAAGCCCATTTCTCAACCTGGCTGAAAAAAAGACGCCAATCAAGGAAACCTCTCAGAGTCTGACTTAAAACTTCTGTTTCTACTGATGTGGATCCGAGCACTACTGCTCTTAAATTACATTTTTTGGTTATAAATTTTATTATTTGCTTTAAAATTCAACTCTTTTCCTTTGATATTAACCTTTTGTTTAAAATTAAAATTTTATTGCTGATAACATTGTTAAGAATTTATGCTTTTTGGCTAAAAATTCAACCATTTGGCAGAAAATTAACTTATTGTTTACAATTATTTTTTGGGTATTGAACAATGAACTGGAATCTTCTTTGGATAGCAATTTTACTATTTTTTTTAAAGTTAATGTTTTGGTGTTGAAAAAATAACTGAAATCTTTTCTGAATGAAAGTTCAACTTTTTAAATAAAAGTTGTCGTTTCTTATAAAAGATTAATCTGTTTTAGTACAAATTTCATCTTTCTTGGATACACATCGAACTGTCTGTTAGAAAATTTAACTATTTTGTTGAAAATACCTATTTTTGACTGAAAAAAATTGTCGTTTTGGATTGAAAATTTAATTTTTTTCGTAGAAACTTGTTTATTGTTACATCATTCATATTTTTATCTTAAAAAATCAACTGGAATCATTTCTGGTCAAAAATTTTAATTTTTTTAAATTTGTTTTTTAATTAAAAATTCAGCTCCTTTAAGAAAAATTGTATCTTCCTTGGATAGAACGGCAACTGTTTAATTAAAAATTTTACTGTTTTACTGAAAATTTGACTATTTTGTATAGGAAATTCAGTTTTCATTTACAATTTATATTTAGATGTTGAAAAATGAACTAAAAACTTGTCTGGAGTAAAGTTCAACTTTTTAAAGAAAAGTTTGTTTGTTTTTATAAAAAATGAATCTGTTTTAATACAAATTTCATCTTTCTTAGATACACATTTAACTGTTTGGTAGAAAATTGAACTATTTTGATAAAAATATCTATTTCTCATTGAAAAAAATTGTCGTTTTGGCTTCGATTTTTAATAAAAAAATATAAAATCTTAACGAAAGACAAAACAGGTAATATTTGAAGCAAGAAATGATTTTAATTTTAAATCGAAAAAAGCGAAATGTAAACAAAATGAGGAATATCAAAAAAAAATTAATGGTTGATATTTCAACCAAAAATAGATTAGAATGTAAATGAAAAAACAGTTGCATTTAAACAAAAAGACAAATTTATACAATAAAATTTTGCTAAACCAGGAAAAATGTTTAGTTTTTAGAAAAAAAAATGCTAAACAAAATTGTTGAATTTTTAAACTAAACAGGCGAATTTTCTAGAAAATAATTATATCTGCAACCAAAATGTGAACTTTAAACCATATGATTCAATTTCTAAAGAAAATTATTGAATGTTCACGAATTAGTTTAGTTTTTAAGACAAGAAAACGAATTTCCTGCAGAACATTTAAATATTTGATGGAAATGATATAATTTTCATGAAAAAAGGTCGAATCTTCGACGTAAAAACTAAAATAATTTTAAACATAATTTTATAAATAATTATTGAATAAAAAATGCCTAAAAAGACAGGGCCAGAGATTACTCTGTAGTTAATTTACCCTAAAATTTTTTTAACAAATCTTTTCAATATTGTAGGCTGGAGATCAACTGAATTGCTGCAAAATCGTATTTTCGAGATAAAATGTTAAATAATTAAATGTTAAATAGATCAAAATATTCTGAAAAATTATGCTAGAGCTTACTCTGATAAATTTACCCTATAATTTTTAGACAAATCTGTTGGATATTGTAAGCTATTGTTCGACATAACCGCTACAAAATCGAATCTTGTACATAAAAAGTAAAATAACTCTAGAAATGTTAAGTTGATAAAAATTTCCTGAAAATCTGTGGTATTGCTTACTCTATTCAATCTATCCTAAAATTTTTAGACCAATATATTGAATATTTTAGGCCACAGTTCTACTAATCTGATAAAAAATCGAATTTTGAATATAAAAAGTGAAATAACCTTAGAAATGTTAAATGGACCAAAATTTCCTGTTAAACCGCGGTAGTGCTACTTTATTAAATTTATCCTTAAATTTTTAGACAAACCTGTTAAATATTGTAGACTCAAGTTCGACTGAAATTCTAAAAAGTCGAAATTTGAAAATAAAAAGTGAAATAACTCTAAAAATGTTAAGTGGATGAAAATTTTCTAAAAAAAAAGCTCTTGAGTTTACTGTAGTCAATTTATTCTAAAATTTTTAAACGAGTCTGTTGAATATTGTAGGTTACAGTTCAGGTGAGTTGCTAAAACATCGAATTTTTGACAGAAAAAGTAAAATAACTCTAGAAATCTTAAGTGGATCATAATTTCTTTAAAAACAGCGATGAAGCTTACTCTTGTCAATTTATCCTAAAATTTGAAGACCAATCCTTCGAATATTTTCATCGACAGTTCGACTGAACTACTAAAAAATCGAATTTTTGACATAAAAAGTAAAATAACTCTAGAAATTTCAAGTGAATAAAAATCTCCTGAAAATCGGCTCTAGAGTTTATTCTAATCGATTAATTCTGAAATTTGTAGACGAATCTGTTAAATATTTTAGTCTTCAGTTCGATTTATTAGAGAATAGAGAATTTTTTTTTAAGCAGTGCTTAAACTTACTCCAGTGCCAGGACAATTAAAAATGTCCTAATAATAGTGTTAACCCGAAATGCTTAATTCAGGTAACAAATAACCTTGAAGTTGTTTACGAAAATTCATTATTCACAATTGCTTAATATCATCGTATTTCGTCATTGGTAACCTTCTAGAATATTCAAGAAACTTAGCACGGACACGAACCACTCGATCTGTAGAATAGTCTCGACGTCGGTAACTTTTCGGTATGGGAATCTTTCCTTAGATCTCCTCTTACTTATCTCTTGATTTGGCAAACAGTCTTTGAAAACTAATAAAAATTAAATAAAATGACTGGTTGGAACAAATTGTGGCGTCGCTCAAAGATAATTATTATTATAAATTACACGTCGCTGGCCACGTTGTAGTTCTGCGAGCTCAGCCTCAGAGCTGACATTTTTCAAGGCGATCAAAAGATACCTACGCGCGTCAAAGCTGGTCGCGGCTTCTGGTTGGGCTAGGTATGTGTGTACCATGAGTCTGCGTGGGGATATGAATCAGGCTCACTACGGACAGTTGTTCCTTCTCTAGTTTCTTCCATTTTTACATTCTCATTTCCTCGCAAACTACTCTCCTTTCGCAATTAGAACTCGTTATTTCGTTACCCTGCTTACCCCGCCTACCCTGCCTACCTGCGTTTCCGTGTGAGCCGATAACAGCCGCTGCAAAGTATTCGCTTTGCATGTATAAAACTTAACACAATATACATAATAAAAAAAAACAATTTCAGTAAAGTTCATACGTTACTGGCTATAGTTGAATCATTCTGTCATTCATACTTTTTTCCTAGAAGAGGGGATTATAGGAAGTATTGGAAAATAAAGGGAAGGAAATTAGGCGGCAATCAGGAAAGTGGAATTAGGGAAAGTGAGAGGAAATTAAGGGAGGGATTGTAAGGAAAGCAATGCGAAGCGAGTTAATGGAGAGGAAATCAGGTTAACGAAAAGCAGGAAATATTAGGCGAGTGGAGTACAAGACGAGATGGAAAATGAGGCAAGGAAAATTAGAAGAAATAAGTTTAGAGTAAGTAGGGGAAATAAGGAGAAGAGAAGTAAGAAAAATAACGAGAAATTATAGGAGGGAAAGTAAGGGCAATTTAGGGGAGGAATAGTAAGCGAAGCGATCCGATGTGTTGGGAAGGAGGGGAAATGAGTAGAAGGATAATCAGGGGATATTATGGGAGAGAAGTAAAGGAAGTTATGGAAAATAAGGGAAGGAAATGAGAATGAAATAGGGAGAGGGGAAGTAGGTGAAATTAGCAGAAGGGAAGTGGGATAGTAAGGCGAAACTAGGAGAGAGAAAGTAGAGCAATTGCGGTGAAATCACGAAACGGATTGTAGGAGAAGCAATACAAAATAAGTGAAACAAGAAACTATGAAGGGATGAAGAACCAGGGGAAATCAGGGGAGAGGAGTTAAGGAAGTGATAAAATATAAGGAAAATGAGGAAATGGAAATTAGAGGAAATAAAGGCCGGAGATGTAAAGGAATTTTAGAGAAGGGAAGTTGGAAAGTTAAGGAGAAATTAAGCGAGGGAAATCAGAGAAAGTGATGGAAAATTAAGGGACGGATTGGGGAGAAATCGATACGAATTGAGATAAAACAGAGGAATTAAGGGCAAGGAAAAGTAGGGGAGTGTAGTAGAGGACAATATGGAAAATGAGGAAAGGGAAATTAGAGGTAACAGAGTGAGAGAAAGTAGGAGAAATTAGGAGAAGGTCGTAAGAAAAGTAAGGTAAAATTATGGGAGAGAAAGTTAGAGCAATTTAGGGAAGGAATAGCAGGGGAAGCGATCCGATGTGTGAGGAAAGAGGAAAAAGGAGAGGAAAGAAAATCAAGCGATATTAGGGGAGAGCAGTAAAGGAAATTATAGAAAATAAGGGAAGGAAATTAGAGGAAATAGAGAGAGGCGATATATGGGGAAATTAGTAGAAAAAGAAGTAGGTGCAGTAAGGAGAAAGTATGGGAGGTGTGGTGAAATCACGGAACAGATTGTAGGAGAGGCAATACAAAGTGAGTGATAAAAGAAGTAATAAGGGGATGAAGAACCAGGGGAAATCAGAGGAAAGGAGTAGGGGAAGTGATGAAGAATTATGGAAATGAGAAGACGTAAATTAGAAGAAATAATTGCAGGGAATTTTAGAGAAGGGAAGTTGGAAAGTTAAGGAGAAATTAAGGGAGGGAATTAGAAAAAGTGAGAAGAAATTAAGAGAGGAATTGTAGGGAAAGCGATACGAGGTGAATTAAATCAGGGGGAATAAGGGCAAGGAAAAGCAGGAGATATTAGAGGAGTGGAGCAAAGTACCAGATGGAAAATTAGGACAGGAGAATTATAGGAAACAAGGACAGGGGAAGCAATGTATACAGGAGAATAAAAATAGGAAAAGTAAGGGGAAAATACGGGTAGGAAAGTAGAAAAAATTAGAGGAAATTAGCGGAGTGATTGTAGAGGAAATAATACGAAGTGAGCGAAAGAAGAAAAAATAATGAGATGAAGAGCCAAGAGGAATGAGTCGCGCGGAGCAGAGGAAGTGATGAAAAATGAGTAAAAGGAAATTAGAAGAAATAAAAGCAGAGGAAATAAGGAAAATTAGGAGAAAGAGAGTAAGGAATAAAAGACAAAGCTAGTGGAGGAAAAGTAGAGAAAGTGTGCGATAATAAGTGTTAAAAGGGGTAAAGTAAATTAAGAGAACGAAAGTAGGATGAATTAAGCAAGGGAAAGTGAAAAGAGTAAGGGGAATTTGAAGAGGCGATACAAAGTGAGGAGAATAGGGCAAACGAGGTGAGGGAAATCAGGAGATATTAGGAGAGAGGTATAGAGGATGTAATGCAAAATAAGGAAAGAGAATTTAGTGAAAAACAAGGTCTAGGGAATTAAGGGAAATTAAGAGAAGTAGGGTAAGTAAGAGGAAATCAGGGGATCGAAAGTAGAGAAAGTGAGGAGTGAATAGAATAATTTAGGGACTGGATAGTAGGGAAAGCGATATAAAATAATGGGAATTAAGGGAAATGAGGGGAAGGAACACAGGGGAATGTAGTGGAGATGAGTAGAGGAACTGACAGAAAATGAGGAAAGATGAATTAAAGAAAATAAGTGTAGGGCAATTAAGGGGAAGAAAGAGAAGAGATGTAGGTAAAGTGAAAGAAAATTAGGAAAGAATAGTACAGAAAGTAAGGGGAAATTAGGGAAGGGATTGTAGGGCGAGTGTTACAAATTGAGTTAAAGAAGGGGGAAAGAGGGGATGGAAAATCAGGGGGAATTAGGGGGAAATAGAGGAAGTGATGGAAAATGAGAAAAGGGAAATTAGAGGAAATGAGGGCAGAAGAAGGAACACAAATTATGAGAAAGGAAGTAGAGAAAATTCAGAAAGAGAAGCTAGAGAAAGTAATGCGAAATTAAAAAAGCGATACAAAATGAGGTAAATAAGGAAAATGATGGAAAGGAAATTTAGTGGATATTGAATGGAACAAGTAGAGGAAGAGATCGAAAATAAATAAAAGAAGATGAAATGGTTAAATTTCCCGCAAAAAATGACGAATATAATAGTAGTTAATTAAATAAAAAAAATTGACTTTTTAGAAAAAAAGACGATTTTTTTAGAAAGTAGATAAAATTTCTATTAAAATATATTAATTTGTAAGAAAAGAAGACCAATTTGTAACGAAAGTTTAAAATTTTTCACTAATAAAGATTTTCACTCAAAAAAGTAAAAAGTTTCAAACAAAAATATTGAATCTGGGAAACCAAAAGACACATTTTCAACTGAAAATGATTTTTTATTCAAAAAAGAAACAAAAAATTATCGAAAGTGTTTAATATTATAGCAAAAAAGAAGAATTGGTTACAAAGTATCGAATAAAATAATTAAATATTTGAAGAAATAATAAATGTTTGAACAAAAAACGATAAGTTCTTAACTAAACGTACTACAGTAGACTGTGCTAACAAAAAGAATTAATTTATTTCCACGAAAAATGGATTTTCTTATTGGGTTCTTATAATTTCATTGAGTCGAAATATGAGAGAAAGAGGAAAAGACGAAAGTGGGAGAATTTTCGTGAAAACTTGTAAGAGATAAATAGAAAATGTTCTCGCTTATAGATTCTTCTTTTTTAATCAAATATTTTAGGACAATTCAAAAATAAATTTTATTTTTATTTAAATTATTATTGTACTTTAAAATATAATAATAATTTAAGTGAACATGGAATTTATTTTTGAATATTATTAAAACATTTGGTTAAAAACTTGCAATTTTGATGAAAAAATTTAATTAATTTTCCACTTCACCCTTTTTGATTTCAGACAATAATCTGCAATTCAATACATCAGATATCATTAAAGCCAAGTAATGCACTTTTAAATGTTCTATCTACAAGTTTATGATGCATTAATTCGAAATGTTTATATCTTGAATAAGCATAAATTCATTATTTTTACATAATTGTCTACATAAAATATGACTATAAATCTTTTAAGATGAAAAAAGAATAATAAATTAAAATTAAAAAATTAAATTAGATTTTTTTTAATTCCTAGCTAAAATTTCAAGAAAACGAGCGAAGGTATTGTGTCAAAGAATATTAAATTTAAAAAAAAAAAACACAAAAACGACAACTTGTTCAACAGAATTAAAAAACAAAACCTGGTAACGAGAAAATTATTTTTTAAAAAAGAGTTGAAAAGGAGGAGGTATCATAAAAGCATCAAAGTCTCATTTTTCCTTTATCTTGCTTTAGTTTTTGTTTCCTGTCAAAAACATTAGAAGGCTGTCAGCTGAATGTCAAGATCAATAAAAAAATGAATTTCTAATGAAGTGATTTCTTTTTTAACGAAAAACTTGAATTTTCAACTCAATGGATTAATTTTCTACCAAAAAAATGCAAATTTTAAATCCAATATATCAATTTTTAAATAAAAAGGATCAATTTTCAAACGAAAACATAATATTTTAATTTACAGTTAGAAAAATAAGACTCTAAACGAATAAAATTACCATAGAATAATTAATTTTTCAGTTAAAAAAATTAGTTGCAAGTCAGAAAAAACTAATTTTTATCCAAAAAATGAAAGGTTCACAAAAAGATTAAATTTTCTTTAAAAAATAAGTCTGAACAAAATACAGTAAATATCAACCTTATAACAGATTCATTTTAAATCAAGCGTTTCAATTATTAACCGAACAAATGAATATTCAAAAAATTGAATTTTCAACCAAAAAAGATTCTGAAACAAATAAACAATAAAAATTTAAGCAGATTGTTGAATTTTTAAGCTAACAAGATGAATTTTTCATCTTCAAATATAAATTTTCGACCAAATAGATTATTATTTTACAAAATCGTAGAATTTTGAACCTTGAAAGACAAATTTTCGACAAAACTTGTGATTACGTGTTTAAACAAATAGATACTTTTGGAACAAAAATGATGAATCTGTAATAAGAAAACGAATTTTTATCAAAATTGCTTCAACTTTTTCCATATGTTTAAAATTTCAACCAAAAAATATGAATTAAAAAAAATAGTTACATTTACAAACAAAACAATGAACTTTTGATTTTATATTTTTGAAAGTTTAAATTTCTACCAATAAAAAACCATTTTCAAACCACAAATATTAATTTCTAACTAAAAATACACATTCTTAATCAAACAAAAAGGATGAAATTTTTAACCAAAAAATCTGTCTTTCCAAATAAAAAAAAAGATTTTAACAAAATAGTGAATTTTTCAACGAAAAGGATAAATTTTCAAACAAAAATATAGCTTTTTTAGAGAACGAGGCGAATTTTAAATAAAATACATGAATGTTTAAAACAAAAAGTTATGTTTTTAAAATAAGGGATTAATTTTTAAACAAAATATCATTGTAGAAGAAATTAGTCACATATACGACCAAATAGATGAATTGGAAATGACAAAATTGCATTTTGAAACAAAGAAGAGTTAATTTCTACCAAAGTACTAGATGAATTTTTGAAAACAAAAGACGAATTTTGAACATCATTGTTAAATTTTTTAATAACAAAAATATTGCTTTATTTACAAAAGGTATTTTTAAGTTAAAAGATTATTTTTGCAACAATTAACAAATTTACTACTAAATAATTGAGTTTTCAACTAAAAAGATTGATTTTCAATAAAAATGATTAATATTCAACTAAGCCAATAGGAAGAAACATCTGCAAAACCTTAAATTTTTTACCCTGAAATATGAATTTTTAATAAAAAAAGTATTCTTTAACCAAAAAATGTATTTTTAAAAAATCAGTAACATTTAGATCTACAAATGAATTTTGAACGACAATGTTGAATTTTTAAACAAAAAAGATTAAATTTGCAACAAAGTGGATGCATTTGTAAAAAAATGACGACTTCAAAAATATGGTTTAATTTTAAAATTTCAAAAAGTGCGTTTTAAGTGAAAAAAAAATAATTAAATTTTCATTAGAAAAAGTGATTTTCACAAAAAAGAACGAATTTTCTACAAAAAAGTTGAATTTGTAGCCAAGAAAGGTTTTTGAGTCTAAACAAAAAAATAATTCTCAACTGAATTCTTGAATTATTAAGCAAAAGAGAGCAATCTTTTACAAAAGAGTTGAATTTTCAACTCTAAAAAATAAATTTTAATCAGAAAATTAATTCTTAACACTGTTTCATTTACAACCTAAGAACATTAAACTTGTTACAACATGGATGCATTTTTTAAACAAAAATACGAATTTTCAACAATACGGTGTAATTTTCAATTAAGAAAGGTACTTTCTTGAGAAAAATGAAATAATGAAATTCTTACTATAAAAAATTATTTTCACAAAAAAGGAACAAATTTTCAGCAACATAATGAAACATTTAACCAAAAAATAATTAGTAATTAAATTTAGGCATTTTAACATAGAATATTACTTTGTATAAGAAAAACGAATTTTTTACAAAATTGTAGAATTATTAAGTCGAAAGGAAGAATTTTCTAAAAACCAGTTGACTTTTCAACCCTTAAATATGAATTTTCAACAAAGAAGGATAATTTTTAAATAAAACTGTTAAATTTTCAACCAGAAGAGATTTTTTATTTCAGAAAGAAAAACAATTTTCAACCAAATTATTGAATTTTTAAGCCAAAAGTAAGAACCTTTCCAAAACTGTTGAATTTTTAACCCTAAAATATAAATTTTCAACAAAGAAAGATAATTTTTTAACAAAATTGTTGATTTTTCAACCTATCAAAAAAGACGCATTTTTAACTAAATTGTTGAATTTTAAAGTCAAAAGAAAGAATTTTCTACAAATTAGGTGTCTTTGAACTCTAAAATATGAATTTTTAACAAAGAAAGATAATTTGTTAACAAAATTGTTAAGTTTTCAACCTACCAAAAAATACGTTTTCTTAACTAAATTGTTGAATTTTTCACAAAGCAGTTGACTTTTGAACCGCAAAATATGAATTTTCAACAACGAAAGATAATTTGTTAACAAAATTGTTAAGTTTTCAACCTAAGAAAAAGACGCATTTTTAACAAAATGTTTGAATTATGAAGTAAAAAGGAAGAATTTTCTACACAAAAGTTGACTTTGAACTCTAAAATATAAGCTTTTAACAAAGAAAGATAATTTGTTAACATAATTGCTAAGTTTTCAACCTACCAAAAAAGACGTTTTTCAAACTAAATTGTCGAATTTTTTCCAAAACAGTTGATTTTTGAATCACAAAATATGAATTTTCAACAAAGAAATGTAATCTTTAAACAAAATTGTTAAGTTTTCAACCTAACAAAAAAGGTTTTTTTCAAACTAAATTGTTGAGTTTTCAAGTGAAAAGGAAGAATTTTCTACAAAACAATTGTCCTTGAACTCTAAAATATTAATTTATGACAAGGAAAGATCATTTGTCAACAAAATTGTTAAGTTTTCAACCTAACCAAAAAGACGCATTTTTAACAACATTGTTGAATTTTCAAGTCAAAAGGAACAATTTTCTACAAAACAGTTGTCTTTTGAACCGCAAAATATGAATTTTTAACAAAGAAAGATAATTTTTTAACACAATTATTAAGTTTTCAACCAAGAAAGATTTTCCAGTCATGAATTAGAGACAATTTTTTATCAAATTATTGAAGTTTCAAGCCAAAGGGAAGAATCATCTACAAAAAAAGTTGAACGTTCGACCCTAAAATTTGCACTTTCAACAAGGAACGGTAGTTTTTTAAAAAAATTATTAAATGTTCATTAAAATAATTAGCAGTCCCTAAATGTAAAGACAATCAGAGAATGTGATAAAAGAGAGGATCTGTAAAAAAAGTATCAAATTCCCACTTTTACTTTATCCAGCGTTTGCTTCTTTCTCCTCTCGCGACCGTCAGAATGCTGTCAAGCTGACAGCAATCCAGTGCAAACAATCTTCAATAATAAAATAAGAGCAAGAGTGGATATATGTGCGGCGCATCGCAGGGTGGGGTTTCTTGTTTTCGCGCCTAACGAATCCAGTCCAACTGTTCGGTTTTACTTTCTAAGATCCCTCGCACACCTCACCTCCTGCCTATCGAGAGCAAGAACCAAGAGAGACACTTCGAAGACGAGGTGGTTCCTAAAAAAAGCGTCGTCCTGTTCCTAGCCTACGGTTTTTCTGCACCGGTCGAAGCCTCTCTACTCCTGGAGATCGAGTTTTCTGATGTGTACCTCTCCTCGTGTGGGTAATGTGGTCACGATATTTATGGATCTGTGTGTGTGTCCGTGTGTGTGTTTATGAAAGTATTTTTATGGTGTTTGTGTGGATGTGTGCGGAGACCACGCCAGGGTGGGGTCCCGCATCCGATCCGACTTGGTGTTTTCAGTTTCACTTTCTAAGTCCCCTTCCAAGCCTTTCGGACTGATCTAGGCCCTGGTGAATAGAGCCACCCCGCCCTACTATCCACTCCATTCTAGATCCGCTAGGAGATGCAGTTACCGCGCCTGTTAGCCGGACTGGACAAGGACCGTTCACTGATATCTGCTTTTACTTCACTCTCAGGAATGCAATGTCTTTAGAATCTTTAGATGTTTAGATTTCAGATAGAAAACCTTCAGATGATAGTGGTATTGCGTATGGAATATTCAATATTGATGATACTTATGGCTATGGTATTTGTGATTGATGAATATCTTAATCAAAATCAGTCTATGTTTATAGAGGACACCAGTAAGAAGTGGATAGGAAAACTTTTACTATTGATAAATGACAAACAACTGAACAAAGTATTGAGTATCAAAGTAAAAATGAAAAGTTTTTTTTAAAGATAGCAATGTCATCAAATAAACAACATTAGCCACTCGTTATATATTATATACTCTTTTAAAACACTGCAATTTTATTCCGTTCGCTGATATTTACTTTTACTTCACTCTGAGGAATGCAATGTCTTTAGAATCTTTAGATGTTTAGATTTGAGATAGCAGATAACTTAGAGAACTACTGTTGTCAAAGATGATATTTGTATTGCGTATAGAGTATTCAATATTATTAATACTATGGCTATGGTATTTATGATTGATGACTTATTTAGCCAAAAGCAGTCTATGATAGGGGAAACTAATATAAGTTAGATAGAAAAAACTTTAGTTTTGATAAAAGAATAAACAACTGGGCAAAGTATTAGGCATCAAATTCTAACTAAAAAATTTATTTAAGAGATAACAATGCTATTACGTGAGTTATATTAGCCACTTTTTCTATTTTGTATGCTCTCTTAACACATTGCAATTTTAAACCGTTCACTGATATTCACTTTTACTTCACTTTAAGGAATGCAATGTCTTTAGAATCTTTAGGTATTTAGATTTTAGAAAGAAGACCACTGCTGTTAGAAATTATTTTGATATTGGATATAGAATATTGAATATAGATGATACTTATGGCTATAATAATAATGCTTGGTGACTAATTTAGTCAAAATCAGTTTATGATAGGGAAAACCAGAACAAAGTGGATAGAAAAACTTTTATTATTGATCAATTATACAGAAATGAACAAAGTATTAATTGTGAAACTAAAGCTGGAAGATTTTTTAAAGATATCAATGTTATCAAATGAGTTATAATAGCCAGTTGTTCGATATTATACAGTCTTTTAACACATTGCAATTTTATTCCGTTCGATTATATTTGTTTTTACATGAATCTAAGAAATGCAATGTCTTTAGAATCTTCAAATGTTTAGATTTGAGATAGAAGATAACTTAGACAACTAATGGTTATACAGATTATATTAGTATTGCCGTGTCGAATAATCAATATTGACAATACTAATTGCTATGATATTTATGTTTGATGATTAGTGTTGTCAATATCAGCCTATGATTATAGGGTTCAACAACATATCAGTCACCTATTCTATATCAAACAACCTTTGAACTCCTTAGCTAATTTACTAAGTTAACTAATTGAAACTTAACTGATTTAACTAATTTAAAAGAGATCAAACGCGTGGTACCATATAGCACCCCTATCAGCTGATGGGTTAAAGAATGCAATGTCTTCAAAATCTTTAAACACTTATATTTAAGATAGAAGACAACTTAGACAACCACTATTGTTACAGATGGTATTTGTATTGCGTGTAGCATATTCAGTATTAAATATACTTATGGCTATAGTATTTATTTAATGTCTAATTCAGTGAAAATCAGTCTATGATAGGGGACAGTAGTACATCGCACAGTAGGAAAAAAATCAACTTTTGTCGTAAATGCTGCCTACTCTTCAATTTTTAACTGATCTTAATCATTTTTAGCTTTAAATCTTCCTAAGGAATTGTACTATAATCGAGCACTGCTACTTTTTTAATATTTGAAAAATAACCTTATAAAATTAGCTTTACATTTTGGGGTATTTCGCAACATTTTTTATCATTTTGGATCATTTTGAGTCAATAACAG
This sequence comes from Belonocnema kinseyi, assembly GCF_010883055.1. Classification (NCBI taxonomy): domain Eukaryota; kingdom Metazoa; phylum Arthropoda; class Insecta; order Hymenoptera; family Cynipidae; genus Belonocnema; species Belonocnema kinseyi. The sequence continues at coordinate 107,806,483 of NC_046665.1, read as the reverse complement.
ATCTAATTGTTGGAGATTTGACTCTGCCCATCTCTTATTGCTGGAAAATATCATTATATTTGTGACAGCATTTTAGGCCAGTTTGGGACATTTTGGGCCTGGGGTGGGCCCAAACGTTGAGATTTTACTTTATACATCTTTCATCGATGCTAAGAATCTTTATATTATTGTTTCGACCCTGAAATCATAAAATAATTCGAAAATTATTCGGTGTGTAGAGTGTTGAAATCAGTACTAAAAAAACTTCTGGATTCTAGCTAATTTTATAAGGTTATTTTACAAATATTTAAAAAAAAAGAGCAGTGCTCTCTTATAGTACAGTTCATTTAGAAAATTTTAAGCTTAAAATGATTGAGATCGTTTAAAAATTTAAGTGTAGGAAGAATTTCCGATAAAAGTTGATTTTTTCCTACTGTGCGCCGTGGATAGAGAAATTTTAACTATTGATAAATGATAAAGAACTGAACAAAGTATTGAGTGTCAAATTAAAAGTAAAATTTTTTTACATTCTCATCCTAATGAAAAGGTATTGGTTCTATGTAAAATTTCACTTTGTCGGGTTTCATTTAACCTCCACGTTTTGAGACCCCGTGAGTCAGAAAAAACAATTTTTACGAATGTGTTTGTCTGTCTGTCTGTAGTCTATAGTCTGTAGGCACTATAACTTTCGAAAAATTGAACAGATAGGATTCTCCTTTGTCCCACTTTTTTAAGCTCTAAAAAGAAAAAAATGAGTTCGTAACACAACTATTTTGGATGAAAATTCATCAAGTGAGCGCCCTTTCGACAGTTTTGAAACCACGTTTTTTAAAGATTAAAAAATTCTATGTAAGGTTACTCATATTACTTCAGAATTCAAACAATTTCTCCTCGTGACTTTTTTTCCATAAAAAGTAAAATTATTAAAGTTAGATGCTTTTCAAAATAAAAAAAAAATAAAATGAACATTTTGAGCGAAACAACGTATGAAATAAAAAAAGTCAAGATAAGAAGAATATTAATTCTTAAAAGCCCTACAAGATTATCATAACAACTTTTTGAATTTGGTCGAGAAGCTGAAAATTCCAAATTTGATCGTGCCCTGGAAAGCTCTACAAATTTGTCATGAATCACTTTTCGATAGGACGCGTAGTTTTTTTTAGTCGTAAAAAACAACATTATTAATAAAAGAATTTTAAAATTGTGGACTAATGACACAACCTACGAAAGAAATGAGACAAAACTTGTTTATCCAAAAAAGAGCCATAAATTTTCAATAATTATTTTTTATAGGATGCGTATTTTTTCTTTTATACGCAAAGAACAATAAAAATAAAGAAGTTAATTTTTTGACAAACGTCTCAAGCTATGAAGAAAATAAATAGACAAAATTTATGCTTCTAAAAATATCAAAAACTTTATCTTTAGATAGGACGAGTAGATTTAATTTTAATCGTAAAATATTAAAAGTAAAAAATTAAATTTTTGGAAAAAGAACAGGAAAGACGAAAGAGGACATAGGATGCTATATAGGTTCCTGCATTAGACCCCATGCAAATGCGCAGTAGTTTTTCTTTGATCGTAAAAAATAAAATAAAAAAATATAATAAAAAAGGAAATAAGCTTATTCTAAATAATAATTATTATAAATTGTAATGATATAAATTTATTGAAATGCTAAATGTTTGAGCGCAGCTTACAATATAATTCAAAGCAAAATAAAAAACAAATATAAAAATAATCATGATAAATACAATTTGTGTTTTATTTTGCAATATCTGAATAAGCAATCCCAGGCAGAATTACATAAAAAATGTACTATACTTGATATAAAAGTGTTGAGTATAATGTAGAAAAGTTGACATTTTTGACAAAATCCAGTGCTTTGCGTTCATTAAAGTCAAAAGAGCTTTAACAAAAGAGAGTTCACAATCACAAAATTCGCACGCCCTGAGCGCGCTAAAACTTGCGAGTCGCGCGCGATAGGAATGTGCTCAGATAGTGGGCAGATTTTTTTGAAGATAGCAAGGCATAAAATATGTCATATTAGCAAACTGTTCTACATTGAACAAGTTTTAACACATTGCAATTTTATTCCGTTCACTTATATTTTCTTTTACTTCACTCTAAGGAATGCTATTTTTTCAGAATCTTTAGTTGTTTAGATTTTAGATAGAACAAGACAACTTAGACAACTATTGTTGTTACAGATGATGTTTCTATTGCGTGTAGCATATTCAATATTGATGATACTTATGGCTATGGTATTAATGATTGATGACTAATTTTAAAAATCAGTCTATGATAGGAGATACCATACGAGGTGAAAAGCAAATTTTTTACTATTGATAAATGGTCAAGAACTGAATAAAGTATTAAGTAAATTAAAACTGAACGTTTTTTTAAGATAGCAATGTAATGAAACGAACAATATTAGCCGCTTTTTCTATATTGTATACTTTTTTAACAGAACGCAAGTTTATTTCGTGCGCTGATAGTTACTTTTACTTCACTTTATATTGTTCAATCTGTTCAGATTCTTTAGATGTTTAGAATTTAGATAGCAGACAACTGATACAACTACTCTTGTTACAGATGATATTTGTATTTTGTGTCGCAGAGTCAATATTGATGATACTTATGGCTATGGTGTTTATGATTGATGTCTAATTTAGTCAAGATCAGTCTATGATAAGGGATTCTAGTACGCAGTGAATAACAAAACTTTTAATAATAATAAATGATAAAGAACTGAACAAAGTAGAAAGTGTCAAATTAAAACTGAAAGTTTTTTTAAAGATCACAATGCTATCAAATAAGTTATATTAGTCACCTTTTGTATATTGGACAACCCTTTAAAAAATTATAATAGACAACTAATGAATAAGACAACTACTGTTGTTGCAGATAATGTTTGTATTACGTGTAGTATATTCAATATTGATGGCACTTATGGCTATGATATTTATGATTGATGTCTAATGTAGTCAAAATCAACTATGATGGGGTACACTATTACGAGATGGATAAAAAAACTTCTACTATTGATAAATCTTAAACAAATGAACAAAGTATTAAGTTTCAAACTGAAACTGAAATTTTGTTTGAAGATAGCAATGCCATCACATAAGTCTTATTAGCCACCTTTTCTATATTAAGCAAGATTTTAACACATTGCAATTTTATTCCGTTCACTGATATTTGCTTTTACTTCACTCTAATGAATGCTATTTTTTTTAAATCTTTAGTTGTTTAGATTTTAGATAGAAGAAAACTTAGACAACTACTATTGTTACTGATGATGTTTGTATTGCATGTATAATGTTCAATATTAATTATACTTTTGGCTATGATATTTATTATTGATGACCAATTTAGTACAAATTGGACTATGCATATAGAGGAAATCATCACCAGATGGATAAAAAAAGCTTTTACTTCTGATAAATGCTAACAAACTTAGAAAATTATTAAATATCAAATCATAACTCAAAAATGTATTCTAAAAACAGAAATGCTATAAAATAAGTCATATTAGCCACTTGTTATATATTACATAATGTATTACACAATACAATATTGTTGATAATTGTGGCTATGGTATTTATGATTGATGAATAATTCAGTCAAAATCAGTCTTTGTTTATAGGGTACATCAGAATGAGTTAGATAGGAAAACATTGACTATTGATAAATCATAAACCACTGAACAAATTTTAATGTATCGAACTAAAACTGAACGTTTTTGTTAAACAATGCCACCATTAGAATATTCAAATTAGAATATTCAATATTGATGATACTTATGTCAATGGTATTTATGACTGATGTCTAATGAAGTCAAAATTATTTTATTGGTAAACAAGTACAGATGAATATAAAAACTTTTACTATCGATAAATGATTAGCAACTGAAGAAAATGTTGCATACAAAATTATAACTGTAGCATTAATTGTGAAAAAGGTAATTCCATCACATTACTTATATCAGCCACTTATCCTTCATTATATACTCTTTTAACATGCTGCATTTTTATTCCGTTCACTTGTATCTGTTTTTATTTCGCTCAAAGGAATTTCTTTAGATATTTAGATTTTATGTAGAAGACAGCTGGTGTTACTTATGTTACATACATTATTTATATTGAATATAAAATACTGATTATTATTGATAATACTTAAGGCTACTTTATTTATGATTAATGATTAATTTGGTCAAAATTAGTTTATGGTAAGGGAAGCTCAAAAAAATACATTGACACTTTGGGTGGGAGGGGGATATCTAAAACCTGCGGTTTGTAACGGAAAGGGGGGGGGAAGTAGAAGTTTAGAATTTAGATAATTTTTTTCAAGTACATATGGTAAAGTTTTTAGTACGTTTCTAGATGATGAATGTTTTTGATAGAAAATTAATTTTTTTGTTCAAAAATGTAGGCTTTTAGTTGATAAATTCAAGTTTTTGAATAAGAATTCTGGGATTTGATTAAAAAATTTTTTTGAGTAAATTAATCTTTTTGTTTAATATTTTCTTGATTTAGTTGAGAATTGAACATTCTGGTCGAGAACTCTTGAATTTGTTTAAAATTAGTTTTTTCGATAGAGAAATAATAATTTCATATAAAAATTCATCTTCTCGGGTAAAAATTTAACAAATAAGTTTTATAGTTAAACTAATTTCTTAAAAATGAAAAATAAATTTTCTTTCTCTCTTGAAAATTATAACTTTTTGGTCGAAAATTCTTTAATTTTACTGAAAATTTTTCTTTCTTGATAGCAAATTAATCGTTTCGTTTATTATTCTTCTTTTTTAGATGAAAATTAAACATTCTGGTTGCGAATTGTTAAATTTGGTTACAAAATCATTTCTTCGTTCGAAAATTAATCTTTTCATTTAAAAATTAATATTTTTGGTTAAAAAATTAACAATTAGGTTTCATAGCAGAACTATTTTCTTGAAAACAAAAAAAAAATTATTTCTTGAAAATTATAACTTTTTGGTTGAGAATTCTTGAATTTTACTGAAAATTTGTCTTTTTTGACAGCCAATTAATCTTTTCGTTTAATATTCTTCTTTTTTTAGTTGAAATTTAAAAATTCTGTTTGCGAATTCTTAAATTTGGTTAAAAATTCATTTTTTTCATTAGAAAATTAATCTTTTTGTTTAAAAATTCATATTTCTGGTTAAAAATGTAACAATTAGGTTTCATAGTTGAACTATTTTCCAGAAAGTAAAAAGTAAATTTTCTTTCTTTCTTAAAAATTGAAAATTTTTGGTTTAGAATTCTTTAATTTTACTGAAAATTTGCCTTTTTTGGTAGGAAATTGATCTTTTTGTTTAATATTCTTCCTTTTTAGGTGAAAATTAAACATTCTGGTTGAGAATTCTTAAATTTGGTTATATATTCATTTTTTCGTTAGAAAATTATTGTTTTTGTTTAAAAATTAATCTTTTTGGTTGAGAATTCTTAAATATTATTGAAAATTTGTCTTTTTTTGTAGCAAATTAATCTTTTTGTTGAAAAGTTCTTTTTTTTAGTAGGAAATTTATCATTCTGACTGAGAGTTTTTGAATTTTGTTGAAAGGTTTATTGAAAATCATTACTTTTTAATATTAAATTCATATTTTTGTTTATAATTTTTTTTTAGGTAAAAATTTAACTTTTTGGTTTACAGTTCTTAAAATTTATTGAAAATTCGATTTTTAAGAAATTTTTTTTAATTATTTTTTTTTTCTTTGAAAATTTAACAAGTAGGATTTGAAGTTGAACTACATTTTGTAAAATAAAATTTTTGGTGGACGCTGGAAATTATAGTTAAAAGTTTATCATTTTGAAAGGAAATTGAACTGTTTTTTTGAAAATTCCTTTTTCTTCGGTTGAAAAACTACTTTGGTAATAGAGAATTTACATTTTCCATTTGTGGTTTCAGATACTTTTTTAATGCAATTTTTAGTCGGCGATTTAAACTTGTAGTTATAAATTCATCTATTTTGCTGGAAATCCCATTTTTTCAATTTTTTTCAGTAAGAATTCAGCTTTTTGTTTAAATTGAACTATATTGATGAAAAATTTGTTTGTTTTTAACCATTCTACTTTAGTTAAAAATTTAACTTTTGGGTTGAAAGTTCTTGTATGTTGTGGGAAATTTGTCTTTTAAGGTATAAAATAAACTTTTTTTATCAAAATTTCGTATTTTTGATTTAATAATTCATTTTTTTTTTTATATAGAACATTAGTCATTTTGTCTTGGAAGTTCAGCAATTTATTTAAAAAAACTATACGGTAGAAAATTCTTTTTTTATCATTTAAAATTATTTTTTAAAAAAATCAAAGTTAAACTATTCCATTTCTTGTTAAAAATGTACCTTTGTTAGCTTAAAAACTTATCGATCTTACAGTAATTTGTAAAAAGAAAAAAAGTTCTAAAAAAAGAAAACAATTTTTTTGGACTAAAATAAAAAAGAGAGAGAAAAATGAGAAGACAACCAAACAAATCACCTCCCTTATCGTTTCATTTCTTTTGTATTTTTTAGTTTTATTATTGTCAAATCACAGTAAAAGAACATTTGTATAATATAATCATTAAATTTTCGGCACTTATACAGCACCCTTATCGAGACAAGAACATTTTTAAGTAATTAAATAAAAAAATTCGAGCAGACAGGAACAGCAACGAAACTACGATGCTCTCTCCCTGAGACCCGAGAATCAAGTCAATTCTCAAGCTTTTCATTTTTCTTTCCTATTTTTTATTTTTGTCGAAAAAAAATCTTCTTTTCTTTTTAAAAATTACTTTTATCTTCTTTCAAATTGCAATAGGAACTTTGTGTGGTATAAACGTAAAATCGGGTTTTAACTAAAGGCTACGTTACTTTTTTGTTGGGGGCGGGGGGGGGGTGCCCGAAATTGGTAAAGTAGTTTATGGATGATTTCTTATCGGAGAAATTAATTCAAGGTGGATAGAAAAAATTTTTGATATTGATAAATGATAAACAGGAAAAATTAGAGCATATCAAATTATGGTTGGAACATTCATTTGAAAAATATAAGAGTCATGAAATAAATTATATTAGCTGCTTTTAATATATTATAAATTCTTTTAACAAATTAAAATTTTATTCTATTCTCTGAAATCTGATAATAATTCACTCAAAACAGTATATTCAGAATTTTAGATTTTAGATAGAAGTCAACTACTGATGCTACAAATGATATTAGTGTTGCATATCAAATATTGAATGTAGATAAAACTTATGGCTATGATGTTTATGATTGATGACTAATTTAGTTAAATCTAGTTTATGGAGAAACCAGTACAAAGTAAAGAGAAAAACTTTGTATAGTGATAAACAATGAACGAATATTGGAGAGAATATTGCAAACATCATTATAGCCATAACATTCTTCTTAAAGATATCAGTGCCATAAAATGATTTATATTAGCTGCTTATACTATATGATAAATTCTTTTAACAAATTGCAATTTGATTCTTTTTTCTTAAATCTGATTTTAATTCACTCAAAACAATGTTTTCAGAATTTTAGATAGAAGCCAACTACTGATGCTACAAATGATATTTGCATTGCATATAAAATATTGATTATTGATCAAACTTATGGCTATGGTATTTATGATTGATGACTAAATTAGTAAAAATTAGTTTACGGAGAAACCTGTACGAAGTAAATAGAAACTCTTTGTATAGTGATAAACAATCAACAGCTGGAGAGAATATTGCATACATCATTATAGCCACAACATTCTTTTTAAAGATAACAATGCCATAAAATTAGTTATATTAGCCACGTATACTATATGATCAATTATTTTAACCAATTTCAATTTGATTCTTTTTTCTTAAATCTGATTTTAATTCAGTCAAAACAATATATTCAGACTTTTAGGTTTTAGATACAAGTCAACAACTGATGCTGCAAATGATATTGGTATAGCATATCAAATATTGAATGTTGATAAAACTTATGTCTATAATGTTTATGATTGATGACTAATTAAGTTGAAATTTATGGAGAAACCAGTAAGAAGTGAATAGAAAAACTTTGTGTAGAGAAAAACAATGAACAGCTTAAGAGATTATTGCATACCACATTAAAGCTAGAACATTCTTTTTAAAGATAGCAATGCCATCACATGGGTTATATTAGCCACTTATCCTATATTAGGAACTCTTTTTAACATCTACTTTTACTTCGTTTAGTGATATCTGCTTTTACTTCATACAAAGGAATGTGTTCAGATCTTTAGATTTTAGATACAAGTCAACTACTGGTGTTGCAAATAATAGGGGTATTGTATAAACGAAAAGAAAAATGACTGAGAGAATTTGCTTACCAAATTAGGAAAATCAACTCAATGTAAAAGCATCATATTATCAAAAAAATTCTTTAACAAAGAATTTGAAAAATTTACATTCTGAAGATGCACGAAATTGGTCTTTTATCAAAATTCTCTCTTTGTGTAAGCAATCTCAATTTCTAAACTACCAAGATGGCTCTAAGAATTTATTCATCAGGCTGTCTGAAGCTTCATAAATGATTTTTTAATTCAAACAACTAGAAATATAGAAAATATCTATGTAATAAGGTATTAAACTGTCTCAAATAAAATTAGAATTCCTTATATTAGTTATGTTTTGTCATTGAGTGAAGTAGTCTCCCAGTATTTATAGCCAACTTGAACTTTTTTTCTGTGCACAGAATATTGAATATTGATGATCCTTAAGGCGGTATTCATGATTGATAAAGAGTCAGAGAAAATCTGAAAATCAGTGAAAGTGAGAAAAAGTAGAAGATTTTAAAAACAAGTTGGAAAATTTTAGGGAAGCTTGACAAAGAAGCAATTTAAATAACTGTCAAGGAGAATTATTTAGACCTTTTTAAATTTTTATTCCAAATTATTTTATTACATTTATAATAGATTCTATGTTGAACATGTTACAATATTAAGATTCTGGGTTTTGAATTTGCCTTGTATTTTTCAGTTAAAATTTTATGTTTTTTTTTATAAAAATGCAACTGTTTTTCTCAAAATTAATCGTTTTTGGTTAAGGATTAAACTGATTTGTTGAAAATTGTTCTTTGATTGGCTGCAACTGTTTTTTAGTCAAAATTAAAATCACTTTTTGTTGCAATTTCTACTATTATATCATACATTAAAAATTGTTAGTTTTTTTCATTTCAAAATTGGACTACTTAATTTAAATTTAAACTATTTTGTTTAAAAAAGATATTTCTTATCAATAATTCAATAATTTGCTTCAAAATTAATTTCTTTATTTGAAAATTTGTTTTTTGTTGAATAATATTTTATTGAAAATTCGTTTTTCTTTTTTCTTAATTTAAACTGATTTTTTTTTTTTGTTTATTTTACCTTTTTAGTCTCAAATTCAACTTTTTGTTTAAAAATTCTTTTGTTATTTTTTTGTTGAAAATTCATCTTTTTGGTTGAAAATTAATCTTATTAGGCGATTATTCATCTTCATTTTCTATTAAAATTAAACTTTTTCGGGTTGAAAATTCAATTCTCTTGTAAAGAATATCGTCTTTTCAGGTTGGAAATAAAATTATTTGGTTGAATATGCAAGTTTTGTTAAATTTTAATCTTTTGTTATTAAAAATTCAAACATTTGATTTAGAATTCGAATATTTGATTAAAAACTCATCTTGGAAGGTAGAGAATTCAACAATTTGAGAAAAAGTTGCACTTTTTTTTAATCGGTATTTTTGCATTCAAAATTCCACTATTTGTTTTTAAATCAACTTATTTTCTTGACAATATAACTATTTTGTTCAAAATTAAATTATTTTATTTAAAATTTTTATACTTTGCTCAAAAGTGATTTTTTTTTTTTAATTCAACACTTTTGTAGAAAATTCGTTGAAATAAAGAAATAAATGTGAAATTTGTTAATTCTTTAGTTTTCGTAATTCTTAATTCAATTAAGGTTAAAAAATTCTGCTCTTCGAATACAAATGTTTAGGGAAAATAAAAATTGCGAAAATAAATATCAATAAATGATGAAAAACTGGAGAAAGTATTACATACAATTTTCAGCCAATCAATTACCGAAAAACATTGTATTTAAATTTTTAAAACAATAATCCCATAATAATATTCAAAGGGATTTTTTTATTTAAGTGGGTTTTTTTTATTGTTAGTAAAAATATGCTTATATTTTAGTTAGATGTTAATGATATTGTTACAAGAGACACTTTAAATAACTGTCAAGGATCATTAATTTCATTTTTTTTGTATTTTATTTTCAAATTGTTGTATCACATTTTTTAATGATTTTTTGTTGGAAATTCAACAATATTAGGATTTTGTGTTTCGAATGTTCCTTGTATTTCAATTTTTTCCGCATTTTATTCCCCCTTGATAAAATGATCCCACAGTCGTGGGACTATTCACAGTCGTGGGGATAAAATAGTCGCTGAATCCGAATCCAGGGGTCACTTTGACCCCATCAGGTCAGGGTGAAGGTCAGCTGAATTTCAAATCGGAGAAAACCATTGGATCAGAAAAACCTCTTTTATAACACTTTTTGGGTCGCTGAATCCGAATCTAGAGCCAGTTCAACCCCATCAGGTCAGAAAACAAGTCAATTAAAAGCAAAAATAAAGATAAGCATTGGATCGGAGGAAACCAATGGATCAGAGAAACCTCTACTCTAAAACTTTTTTGGGTCGCTGAATCCGTATCTGGGGTCACCTTGACCCCGCAGGTCAGGATCAAGATCAAATGAAGATCATCAGGAGAAAAAGCCATTGAATGGGCTTAAACCACTACTTTAAGATGAAGGTAATCCCAGGGTCAAAATTAAAAATTCATGGAATTGGAGAAAATCCATACTCCTAGACGTTTTTGGGTCGCTGGAGCTGCATACGGAGTTATTTTGACCCCATAAGTTCGATTTCATGCTTTTCCTTAATTTTACCTTGAGATAACCATCACCCCGGCCTGATGGGGTAAAAATGACTCCGGATTTAAATTTAAAGAGACCATAAACGTCTTTAAGTAGATGTTTTCTCCTGTCCAATGGTTTTTTTCGTTTTGACCTTGGGATGACCTTCATCTCGAATGATGGGGTCGAAATTACCCCGGATTCGGACTCAGTGACCTCAAAACGTGTGTGAGTAGGGGTTTTCTCCGATACACTGGTTTTCTCCAGACCAATATTTTTTCATTTAGACCTTGAATTGACATTAATCCTAACCTGATAAGGTAAAATTGACCCCAGATACGGTTTCAGCGACCTTAAAAACGAAAATTAAGCTTTAACTTTTTATTCAAAATTGAAATCCTTTTTGGTTAAGAAATTTTTTGAACATTATTTTTGTATTGAAAATTTAAAAAAAAATTTAGTTTAAACTGATTTTTAATGTTCAGAATTTCACCTTTTTTAGTTTCAAATTCAACTATTTCTTTGAAATTTCGTTTTTTTTTGTTTGTTGAAAATTCATCGTTTTGGTAGAAAATTAATTTTCTTGTGTGATAGTCGTCTTTTTGAGTTTAAAATTAATTTCTCTTGATCAAAATTTGATTTTTCGTTATTCAGGTTGAAAATGAAATTATTGAGTTAAAAATGGAATTTTTGTTACATTTTAATCTTTTGTGATTAAAAATTCTACCCTTTGATTATGAATTTTTTATTAAAAATTGATCTGGACAGGTCGAAAATTCAACAATTTGGTTATAAGTTGCACTACTTTTTCAATTTGTCTTTTATATTAAAAATTCCACTATTTGCTTTTATATTAAACTATTTTCTTGAAACTAAAAATATTTTGTTTAAATTTGAATTATTTTATTGAAAATTTAAACACTTTGTTAAAAAGTCTTTTTTGTTTGAAAATTCAATTGTTTTGTTGAAAATTGGTTAAAATAAGGAAATAAATGTAAAATTTGTTACTTATTCAATTACCTTATTTGCTAATTTTAATTTTTTTAATTTTTTAGTTTAACTCTTTAATTTTGTAGTTTTTTTAGATTCTTTAATTATTAAATTTTTTAGATCTAGCTTGAAAATTTAAAAAGATTAAAATTCTGGTCTTCGAATACAAATGTTTAGGAAGAATGAAAAATTGTAAAAATAAATATTAATCAATGATGAAAAACTAGGGAAAGTATTACATACTATTTTCAGCCTGTAAATCAAATGAGCCGACGGGTGCAAGAACCAGCCCGGCGCTCTTTCACGCGTAAAATTATTGTCCGCGAGTCTCAAAAAAAGGAAATGTTCGTAATCTAAAAATCAATTTCTTGACAATGTAGAATGATAGAGAATAAGTAAATAAAACTTTTATAGTAGACTTTTTTTGTTCAAACGATTATTTTTTATAATAAAAACGAAATATCAAATAAAAGTTTCTCTTTGATTTATTTAATTTTTAAAACTTAAATAGTTTTAACTCAGCTAAATATTATTGAAATGAGTTTATATTTATAGAAATTATCCAAAATACTATAGGAATGCCTAAGAATGCATGGCAAAGTTAAAAATCGCTTATTTTTCAAAAATATTCAATTGCAAAATGAGGGAAGTCGATCATTGTGTTTTCTTAGTTTAAGTTTTAAAACTTAATGAAATCAGAGAGTAACTTTTATTTGATATTTCGCTTTTATTATTAAAAGTAAACGTTCGACCTAACGAATTCTAATAGAAAAAAATTTTATTTCCATATTCTCTACAGTTCTACATTCTCAAAAATTTTATTTTTCGATTTTGAAAATTTTCGTTTTTTTTTTAGAAGCGCGGACAATACTTTTACGCGTGTTCGAGCGTCGGGCTGGTTCTTGCACCCGGTGGCTCAATTACCAAAAACCATTATATTTATATTGAAAATTCTACAGTTTTGTTAAAAATTTAAGTATATCAAAAAATTTAGTTTTTATTTAAAATTTATATTTTAGTGTTGAAAAATAAACAGAAATCTTTTCTGGATGAAAGTTCAACTTTTTCAAAAAAGTTTGTCGTTTTTTTTTTTATTGAAAATTCTTTTTTTTTTTTAGTACAAATTTAATAATTTTTTGGATGAATGGCAACTGTTTGGTATAGAATCGAACTATTGTGTTGAAAATTCAACCTATTTGGATGAAAGAACCAGTCTTTTTGGATTGAAAATTAAATTTTTTTGTATAAACTTTCTTTATGTTGAAAGGCTTGACGGTTCAACATCCGTTTAGGTTGAAAATTCAAGTATTCTATTAAAAAATTATGTTTTATAGTAGAATAGACATTTTTTCTTTAAAATAAATTAATTTGTCTTTTTGATTTCAAAATTTATCTGTTTTAGTCAAATTTTCATTTTTCTTGGACAAAAATGCAACTGCTTGGTTGACAATTTAACAATCTTGTTGAAAAGTCATGCTTTTTGGCTAAAAATTCGACTATTTAGAAAATTAATGTATTGTTTAAAATTCTTATTTGAGTGTTGGACAATGAACTGAATCTTCTTTAAATAAAAATTTTATTATTTTGTTAAGGTTTTTTTACTTTATCTCTTTTGAAAGAAATTTTATCTTTCTTGAGTAAAAATGCAATTGTTCAGTTGCTCGGCTTTCATTATAAATTCAAATATTTTGTAGAAAGTTTACTTTTTCCCTCACTTCAATATTTTTGTGTTGAAAAGAGAACTGAAATATTTTCTGCATGAAATTTAAAATAAAAAAAGAAATTTACAATTACCAATTCATCTGTTTTAAGAGAAATATTATCCTCCTTGGATAAAAATGCAACTGATTAATTGAAAATTAAACTTTTTTGTTAAAAAGTCATACTTTTTGGTTGAAAATTCTACTGTTTAGTTTGAAATTCAAAAATTTCGTAATAAATTGACTTTTTGTTTCAATTTAATATTTGTGATTTTTTTAATTCAAATATTTTTAGAGAATTCGCTTAAATAAAGAAACAAATGTGAAATTTGTACATTCTTTAGTTTTCTTAATCCTTCTTGGTTAAAAAATCGTCTTTTTGTATTTAAAATTAATTTTTTCATAAAAACTTATTTTTTCTTTGAAAATTCATACTTTAATTGTGAAAAGTCAACTCAAATCTTTCTTAACAGAAAATTCAACTTTTTTTGTTGAAAATTTATCTTATTGATACAAAAAGACACATATTTTTATGACAGTGCAACTTTGTGGTAATCAATTCTTATACTTAGCTTGAGTTCTCAACTATTTTGTTTGAAAGATTTAGTTGAATCACTTGGTTAAGAAATATTTTTGCTGTTTTCAAAGATTTCTATTTTTAGTTAAAAATTTATCTCTTTGGTTGAAAATTTATTTATTTTATCAAAGATTAACCTTTTTTCATTAAAAATTCTACTACTTGGATAAAATTTAAACTACATTATTTAAATTTTATTTTTTGGATTGAAGGCTTAGGTTTTTGGTTGAAAATTTAACTGTTTAGTGGAAAAACCTTTTTTGGTATAAAAAATTTTTTTAACTGATAATGTAATCAGTATTCTATTTTTAAAAGATTGACCTTTTTCAAGTGAAAATTCTCCTTCATTGGTAAAAAAATAATTTTCTTTCATGAAATTGCATTTGTGTTGTGTAAAAAGGCAACAGATTCGTGAAAAATTAATTTTTTGCTGAAAAATCATATTTTTTGTTTAAAAATTCCATTTTGGGTGGAGAAAATTCTTCTTTTTGCTTGAAAATTTAACAGTTTAGATAAAATATAGAGGTTGAAATCTTTTTAGGTTGAAAATTCAAGCATTTCATTAAAAAGCCATTGTTCAAAGTAGAAAAGACATTTTTTGTTTAAAATAAATAAATATGAACATTTTAAATTTGTGTCTGAAATACTGATTTATTTCGTTAGTGAAAAATTAAGGTACGGCCTCTAACTTTGTTTTCTCAACACACTGTAGTACGGCTCTCTCTCTCTCAAATCACGACTCGCCAAATCTTGCAGTCCACGACTCGCCAAATCTTGCAGTTAACGGCTTTTCCCCAAAATTTAACAATAACTATTCCACAAGTTTTTAATAATTTGGAAAATTTATTTCAATGATCTGGTGTATCTTTTGTTTCCAATTCAATCTATATAAAAAACTCATTTTTCGATTTTTTGCAGTTAACGGCGGTTTCCCGAAACGTATCAATATTTATTGAAACCGTTATTAAGAATTTGTAAAAATTATTTTATAAATCAGGTTATGTTTTCTTCAAGTTTCCATCGATTTAAAAAACTCATTTTTCGATTTTTTGCAGTTAAGAGTGTTTTCTCAAATCACGGCAGTACGGCTCTCTCCAAAATCACGACTCGCCAAATCTTCCATTTAACGGAATTTTCCAAAATTTAGCAATAATTAATTAAAATTTTTAATGGCCAGATGTATTTCTTCTTTAAGATTTCATCGATATCAAAAACACGTTTTTCTATTTTTTGCAGTTAATGCTGTTTTCTGAAATCACGGCAGTACGGCACTCTCCCGAATCAAGACTCGCCAAATCTTGCAGTTAACTGCTTTTTCAGAAAATTTAGCAATAATTATTTAACAAGTTATTAGCAATTCGGAAAAATTATTTAAATGATGAGATGTACCTTTCTTCACAATACCAACGATATAAAAAAACTCATTTTTAGATTTTTTGCAGTTAACGGTGTTTTTTTAAATCGCAGCAGTACTACTCTCTCCCGAATCCCAGCTCGCCAAATCTTTCAGATAAGGGCGTTTTCCAAAAATTTGGCAATACTTTTTTAAAGAGTTCTTAACAAGTTGGAAAAATAATTTGAATGATCATTTGTTTCTGTTCTTCACAATTCCATCAAAATAAAAACTCACTTTTCGATTTTTTGAAGTTGAATGCGTTTTCCCTGAATTTAGCAATAATAACAAGCTATTCACAATTTGGAAAAATTATTTTAATGACAAAGTGTATCTTTTCTTCCAGATTTCATCGATATCAAAAAATCATTTTTCGAGTTTTTGCATTCAACGCTGTTTTCTGAAATCACGGCAGTATGGCTCTCTCCCAAATCATGACGCGCCAAATCTTGCAGTTCACGATGCGCGAAGTCTTGCAATCAACGGCTTTTTCCAAAATAATAGCAATAATTATTTAAGTATTCATTTACAATTCGCAAAAATTATTTTGATGATTAGGTGTGTCTTTTATTTACGATTGTAATGATATAAAAAACAGATTTTTCGATTTTTTGCAGCTAACAGTGTTTTCTCTAATCACGACAGTACGGCTCTCTCCCAAATCAAGACTCGCCAAATCTTGCAAAATTTCCCAAAATTTATCAATACTTATTTAAACAATTATTAACGGGTTAATAAAATTATTTTATAAATCAGGTTATCCTTTCTTTAAGTTTTTATCGATATAAAAAACTAATATTTTCATTTTTTGCGGTTACCGCTGTTTTCTCAATTCACAGCAGCACGGCTCTCTCCCAAATCACGACTCGTCAAATCGTGCAGTTAACGGCGTTTAATCAAAATTGGACAATAATGATTTAAAAAGTTATTAACAATTCAAATAATTATTTTAATTATCAGGTGTATCTTTTTTCACGATTTCAACGATATAAAAATCTTATTTTTCGATTTTTTGCAGTTACTGGTGTTTTTTCAAATCGCAGCAGTACGACTCTCTCCTGAATCACGGCTCGCTAAATCTTGCAGGTAACGACATTCCCCCAAATTTTCCAATACTTTTTAAACGAATAATTAAAAATTCGAAAAAATTATTTCAATGATCAGGTGTGTCTTTTCTTTCAAATTTCAACGAAATAAAAAACTAATTTCCCGATTTTTTGCATTTAACCTTGCTTTCTCCAATCCTTGCAGAAATGAGCTGCAACGAAAACGATCCCATCCTTTTTTCTTTGCAGAGAAGAAAATTTCCCATGAAGTGTGTCGCAAGAGCGATTGAAGAAGAAAGCGATAATTCAGATGCGTCTTTGGTAATAAGATACCCGGAGTACCCTACGTAGGCTGATAATGAGAGAGAGATATATACGAGGATGTAAATGATATACTAATGCAGGAAATGCCCCCTAAGGTCCTATGCATCATCCGTCCAGGTGTCAGCCAATGTAATGTGTCTTTGGCATTGTGTGTCATGTCCAGCAACTACTGATCGCCTTCTTGCTTCTTTTCCTTTTTCTTTTTTATGGCAGTCCGAATGACCTTATGTCCCCTAAATCGCCAAGAGGCATTGCATCTCTCTCTCGCCTGCCCC
>NC_046665.1:107721060-107789175 GCF_010883055.1 Belonocnema kinseyi | reverse complement strand
TCTCTCTCTCTCTCTTGCCCCCCCTCTCTTTTGTTTCTCTAATCTTGTTTGTCCTAGCTGAATGCGGATTGGTCGAGCGACAAGAGAGACACTTCCGTTCCATATCAAGATACTATACCAAAATTTACTATAGCTTCGCGCTTTGGTATGTGAAAAGTGCATTCATGTTTAATGAGTTTATTCAAGGATCGTGTCTTATGTTTAAAACATTTAAAATACTTATTTATTCGTGCAATCTTCAAAGTTAAAGATTCAAGGTTAAAGATTAATCATTTTGTTAAAAAATTTGGCGATTCAGTTTAAAATTTATATTTGCAGGTTGAAAATTTAACTATTTGGTTAACAGTTAAACTATTGGCAACCAAATAGTTACTTTTTCATCCAAAAACATAACATTTTAACGAAATAGTTAAACTTTTAAATAAGTATGTACATTTTCAAGCAAAACTAACAAATATGATTATTTTAAAACAACAACGGCTGTATTGAACCAAAAAGTTAATTTCAAGCAAATATTTTAATTTTTAACAAGATATAAGTTTTAAACCAAAATAATGAATCTTCAACCAAAAAAATTATTTTGTGAAAGGTCGTTCCACCTTAAAACAATTAGAGGAATTTTCAACAAAAAGATTAATTTTCAACCAAAGAATGAAAGAATTTTCAACAAAAGAATTAAATTTTCCTCTAAAATGATGAATATTCAACCCAAAAAAGATCCATTTTTACTCAATTAGTTTAACATTTAACCAAGTAGTTGAATGCAAACAAAAAAGACAAATTTTAAACAAAATAGTTGAGTCCTCAACAAAGGAGCTTTAACAAAAGATAATCCACAACTACCAAATTATAGTTGTAGATGTATGTATGCATATATTATGGAGCGCGAAACTCTAGGACGAACAAAGAAATAAGGAAAATATATACAAAATTGTTGAGTTTTCAACCCAAGAAGGCAAGTTTTTCCAAAAAATAGTTAAATTTTCAACAAAAAGGGATACATTTTTATTGTGTTCATGGTCACTACTAAAATTAAGTTTCTACACAAAGAGATGAGTTTTTAACCAAGAAACAACTTCAATCACGAGAGAAAAAAAAATTCAACTAAATTGTTGAACATTTTCTACAAAAAATTTTAAAAAGCTGTTCCCTTATAGTTTAAAAATCAAGTAATTGGTTGAAAAATCGTCTTTTTTGTTAAACATTAATCTCATTGGTTAAAAATTAATATTTTGAACATAGAATTTTTTTTATAACGAAAAAATAGTTCTCAAAAAATTTAATCTAAAAACAACATAAATCCCTTCCTAATCGATTAAACGACCTGTAGTACAGAACCTGCCGAATGTTAAATGGATTCGATCTCCTTTGAAATAATTTTTATAACACTTTTTTTTGTGAAAATTAATATCTTTAGCAGAAAATTCAACTATGATATTTTTTGTGGAAAATTAAATTTTTTAAATAAAGTGTGATCTTTTTTAGTTGAAAAACTAATTGTTTAAAAATTTATGGATTTTGTTAGAAATTCGTATTTTTTAGTAAAAAATTAATCTTTTTCTTTGAAAATTCATCTTGCTGATTGAGGATTCAACAATTTTTTGGACAATTCTTATTAATCTTACTACTCGTGTTCAATTTGTACTTTAATACTAATTGCGATTTCGAGTTTTTTTCAGGAAAAATGTGCAAAGCAGGAATAGCTGTCGTGAGAATTAATAAATTAAAATAATAAAAAACGAGAGAAAAAGAAAAGGAAAGGGATTACAATTTTTTCTATTTTCTCTTTCTTCTTTTTTTTATTTTGATGTTTTAAACTTAGATGTGGATATTTAAAAGCGTGTTTGAATTTGATCGTTATATTGTTTCTTTTCTTTATTCCGAATAATTTCTCCTTATTTTTTGTTATTGTTTTGTTATAAATATATTATTTTCTATCTAAGTGTCCTTAGTTCTTTTTATTTTGAATAAAATTTATTATCATGTTAATAATTTAATTTTTTGAAACAAACTTACAAAATTTTCTATAGGGAATTGAACACGGGGAGCAGGCTCAGGAGGCCTAGATATCTCATTAATAAAATATAGCCCCTTTTTTTCAAAATTTCGTTTTTACTTGCATCCGTTTGCCACGTCTCAATCGAAAAGAATAATATTCTGAGCTGAAATTTTTTTTAGAAAAATTCAAATATTACTATTTTTATGTTCTGCAATTAACGTCTATATATTAAGCTGCTGAAATATTATAGGGTATTTAAAAAAATATATCTCTTAAAAAATGTTTTGTGAAATATAAGTCAGTCTTTGGAGTTCAATGAAAACTGTTATTTATAAAATATATGTGTTATACATTTTTTCTTGTCTGAAATGAAAAGTTACGTAATTCTTCTACATTCTTGTGCATATTTTAATAATTACTTATTTAAATTACAAGAATTGTTTTTAAAGTAATTTTGAATCGGGCGCCAAGTGCGGCCAACCAGCGCGCAGCACTAACGCAAGCGCAGTAGCACAGGGACATTGGCATCACTGCTAGTTTGCTCTAACCATAGAGTTATTAAATTCCCGAGAATTTAAATTCAGGTTATATAACCGAGAATATGACAGAATGTAGGAGAATTTAAAAGAATTTATGAGAATTTAAGAATTTATTATTTTAACAGTAGTGTTATTGTTCAGGTTATCTCAGCGGTTGAATAAACATTATTTTCTAGTTCAGACATATTCAGGAATTACAGTGTTACATATACTTTAAAATTTTGAAATTTATTAATTCATTTCAAAAAAATAAAATAAAGTTTTTTCTACTTTAAAAGATAACTCTTTAACAAAATACTGGAATTTTCAACAAGACAATTGAATTTTTAACATGATAGTTGAATATTCAACCTAAAAAGACAAATTGTCGAGAAAAAAGTGTCATAGTTTATATTTTAATAAAAAAGAATTAAATTTATGCAACAAAAGAAAAGAATTTTAAAAACAAAAAGACGAATTTCCAACAAATAAAGATTTTTCACTCAAAAAAAAATAAGTAAAAGTTTATCTAAATTATTGAACTTTCAAACTAAAGGACAAGTATTCTTTACAAAAATGCAATTTTTAAACAAAAAATATGACTTCAACAAAAAATTAATTTTCCCGGAAACTGATGCATTTTTACACACAAAAAATGATCAACGATTTTGAACCAAAAAGTTGCATTTTCATATAAAAATTACATTTTTTCTATAACAGATGAAGTTTTAAATAAAAAAATAAGTTTTTAAACAAATAGTTGAATTTTTTGTTGAAAAAGATTTTAGTCGAGTTTTCACCATCACACTATGAACTTTTTAACAAGAAATAATTTTCTACCAAAAAAAATTCAATTTTCGATCTAAAAAGACGAATTTTTAACCAAAAACGATAACTTTTTAACAAAATCTTTGAATTCTCTAGCAAATAGTGGCATTTTTATAAAAAAAATATGAAACTTATCTTAAAGCAAAAGAATTTTTTATTACAAAACAGGTGAGTTTTATCTTTAAAAAAAATTTCAATTAACCCAGTAAATTCTCTTTTTAAATTTATTCTCCTTGTTTAAAAATTCTTCTTTTTATTTAAAAATGTAGTGATCTAAGTAAATAATAATAATAATAATAATAATAATAATCTTAGTTAAGAATTCATCTCTTTGGTTGCACAATTATTTATTGACTCAAAATTTATTCATTCAATTTTTGATTATAAAATGATGACATATTTTACTTCAAAATTCATTTTTTTTGTTTGTTGAAAATTGATTTTTTTAAACTTAAAACGTAATTATTTCAGTTTTTGTTGAAAATTTATCTTTTTCTAGTAAAAGTTCATTTTTGTTGTTTTTGATTGTTTTAGTTAAAAACTCATCTTTTTTGCATAAAATTCAACTACTATTTCAGTTGAAGATTCATCATTTATGTTGAAAATTCATCAGTTGGGAGAAAAAAATTTTTATATCAAAATGTAATTTCCGTTTTTTGTTGAAGTTTTTTATTTTTAGTTCAAAATTCATCTATTTCGTTGGAAATTAATCTTTTTTTTGAAAATTAATCTCAATTTTTTTAAACTCATCTCCAGAAAATAGTTGCATTTTTATAAAAAAAATATAAAATTTATCGTAAAGAAAAATAATTTTTCATTACACAAAAGTTGAGTCTTCATCCAAAAAAGATTCTAGTTAACTCAGTAACATCAAAAATTGAATTTTTGTGACAACAAAATAAGTTTCTACAAAAAAAAATTGAATTTTAATCTAAAAGGACGAATTTTTTCAACCAAAAGGGATGAATTTTTAACAGAATAGTTCAATTCCCTATCAAATAGTTGCATTTTTATCCAAAAAATATCAATTTTCTACTAAAACAGATGAATTTGTAATAAAAAACAAATTTTTTTACAAGTGGAACTATCCAGAAAATATGTCAGTTCATTTATCAACACCAAGATATAAATTTTAAATAAAACATAAATTTTCTACGAAATAGTTAAGTTTTCAAGAAAAAAGTATAACAGCTTAATTTCTAACCAAACAGTTGCATTTTTATCAAAAAATGATTTAATTTCTGCTAAAGCAGGTAAACTTTAAAATAAAAGACAAACTTTCAAAAAAAAGAGTTGAATTTTCAACCGAAAAGTTAACGAAAAAATGCAATTTTCTATTAATTAAAATAAATTCTGAGAATCTCATAAATTCTCAGAGAATTTATTTCTCGGTCATATTCTCAGTAATATTCTCATTCTCTTTACCCTTCTCAAAGTAATATAACCGGCTCAGAACTCTACCCTCACATGAGTCCACGGTGTGCCCACTCCCATACAAAAGTGGTGAACGGATTATAGTAATTGCTAGGTTCTCTAGGTGGCGCTCGTGTGAATTCAGAATTCGAAATGAACTTGAGCAGACGATAAAAGTTCTATCGTCTGCTCACGTCTGCTCAAGTTCACTGTAGCTGCAAGAATTATATTTTTTTTGCGTGATGAACTTGAATTCACAATGGATTTTCACCGATAACACAAACTACAAATGGAACCAAATCAAATCGATCATCGATCAAATGCAATACAATTTTAAAGTCTGTTGGAATCGTTCTGCTAGAAGGAACAATCAAACGTTAAAGTCTGTTGGAATCTTTCTATGATAGATCGATTGCAACAGACTTAAACATTTTATTGCATTTGATCGATGATAGATTTCATTTTGTTCAATTTTTGGTTTATTTTATTGGTTATTATTATTCATCTATTTATTTCAGAAAGAGAAGTCAACATAACCTACAAATTAGGGTGAGAAGGGAAGGAGGGGGGGGCGGGTCGTTGCTGTAGACAATAGTTCTTGCTACGTCCCCTAGGTGGCGCTGATCTCAAATTTTGCCACAATCTACAAGTCCCCACCCCCCACCCCAAATACATTAGAGTAGACACACCGTACATGAGTCCTTCCGCGTCTTCCAACGCTCCAGATGTGACGAACGTGATTCAGGGTCGAGCTTAGCTGGATCGGAGATTCGATCAGCACGTGCCCTCATGAACGATCATCTCTCGGCCGTTTAGCGCGAAATCGTGTACTCACAGAAAGGAATTCCTCCTATCGACCAAAATCGCGACATTGTGCAAGAAATATTTATCGAGCGTGCATCGGTAACCCAAGAATTGCTAAATTATGTAATGCCTGATTTGCTCGAGTCGAGAATGTTCCCACATTCTAAAAGAGATCTTCAGGATATCTTCTGGATATTCAGATTTATAAGATTTTCGCATCATAATCTTGTTATAATGTACTTTTGTTGGGCTTCCTGTTTCCTATAAATATCATTTTTATCAAGCCAGAATATGATATTTGTGTATATTCTTCAGAGACAGTTGAATCTTATCATTTTTACCAAGATCTCACTTTAGTTGACCTACTGTCGGAATGCGTTTTATTTTTTATTTTTTTATTTGTTTATTGTAAAGAACGCACAATTTTTCGTACTTCAAACGCGTTTATCTTCGAAACGCGTTTTTTTGGGGTCGTCGTCACGTTTCCAGCCGATTTCATTCAAATTTTTTTTGAAAATATTCAGAAAAGACTTGGCTATCGCATAAGCCTCGGTCTTGATTCTTCATTAATGTTTTTTAACAATTTGATCTAGTTAATGTTTAAAAAAAGTGAGGAAAAAACGAAAAATCACAAAAACGTTCACAATTTGTTTATTAATTAATATTTTTCACAATTGAGGTTCATGCTATAGCGATTTATGTGCTTTTCACGAAAAATTTTGGTTTTTGTGTTTCAGATGACGCAAAGTTGAAAAATCATGGCGACCGTTTTTTTTTCGTTAGTTATTAACATGCCTTACAACATACTACACAGTTGTAAATGTTAAATAAAAATAAATAACAAAAAAAACGTTGTTGAAAAAAAGGTAATTGAAATCTGGCTACCCCCTTAAATAAATCTCTAGTTCAAATTACACTGTTAGAAATTTCTGTAGGAATTTTTAGACGCGCCACTAAAGCTTTATGCAGAAACCGTTTTTAAATTTTCCGAAACTGTAACAGGAATTTCAGCAACAGTAACTGCATGAAACGCCAGTCACATATATCACAAAATTATGTTGCAGTTTATCAATTTTTATTTACTGTAACTGAAAATTCCTGGAGGTCAAAAAATTTTTTTTGGTTCACTATTTTAATATAAAACATAAAGTCTATATTTCTCCTAAAAATATAAATATAAAGAAAATATAACTGAAGTTAAGACTAACCACAATAATGTCTCTATACATTACATGTTTAGAGAACTTTACTCACAAAATTGATAAAAAATGCTATTTAATTTATTATAAATAATATTCGTGTGTAATTTTTCGCAAACAATTGAATTTTTAACCAGAAGATATGAATTTTCAGAAAAAATTAATTTGTTACGAATTAGCTAAACCTTCAACTAAAGAAATTAGTTTTCAACTAAAATACGAGTACTGCCTAAAAAATTATTTCTTAAAAAAGTGGTTCAACCAAAATTTTGAACAAAAAAAGTTGTGTCCCCAAACAGAGCAATGATTAAGTTTCAGGTAAACAGTAGCCTTTTTATCCAAAAAGATGAAATTTATACTAAAATGGATTAATATTTAAATCAAAAATATAAATTAAAAAAAAATTGAATTTTAATCCGAAAAAGACTTTATTTTGACCTTTTAACATCAAAATATAAGATTACAACAAGAAATAAATCTTCCAATAAAATTATGCTTGAATTTTCAACCCAAAAATACGATGTTTCAACGAAACAGTTGAAGTTGCAATAAAAAAGCGCAAGTTTTTGAAAAAAAAATTAATTTGTATAAAAACAGTTGCATTTTTATCCAAGAAAGGTGTTATGTCTAATAAAATAAATGGATTCTTAAATGAAAGACAAATAATAAAAAAATGGTTGGATTTTTATTCAAAAAAGATTTTAGTTCCACTTTTCGGCATCAAAATATAAGTTTTGAATCAGAAAAAAATTGTCTACGAGAATAGTTGCATTTTCTGCCCAAAAATATGAATTTTCAATAAAACAATTTAATTTTTAACAAAGAAGAAAAAATACTTTAATACAAAATTCCTGAATTTTAAACCAAACTTTTGCATTTTTATCGAAGAAAGATGAAATTTCTAGTAAAGTAGATGACTTTTTAAATAAAAAGAGTAATTTTTAAAAAATAGTTAAATTTTCAACCGAAAAAGACTTTGTTTGACTTTTTAGAATTGAAATATGAGATTTAAAAAAATAAGTTAATTTTCTATAAATAATGTTGAGTAAAAAATGGACCTAGCTAACAAAAATTTTTGAATAGTCAGAGAATTTTATTATTCAGTAAAAAGTAATGGACTAAAAAAAAGTCTCGGAAAACTCAAGGATTTTCTATAACTTTCAATAACTGTCAAGCAGAATAAATTTTTCAATTTAATTTTTTTTAAATTGTATTATTCCGTTTAAATAAGATTCAAGGTCAACAATATTACAAGTTTAAGATTTTGGTCTTTAATTATTAACAGTCAAGAAAAACTATTCAACTGCTGTTCTCTCTCTCTTTTTTTTTTGAACATTCAACTATTTCCTAGAAAATCTACTTGTTTAAAATTCATATTTTGGTGTTGAAATGTAAACTAATCTCTTTTTTTGATGAAAATTGTACCTTTTTTTTAAATTTTATCTTTTTAATTATAAAAATTCATCTATTTTAGTAGAAACTGCATCTTTCTTGGATAAAAATGCAACTGTTTAATTAACAATTCAAAAATTTGGTTGATAAGTCATCCTTTCTTGTGGAAAATTCCACTTTATTTAAAATTTTTTTTAATTAAAAAATTCTTCTGTTTTAATAGAAATTTTATCTTTCATTGATAAAAATGAAATTTCTTGGTTGAAAAATTAACTATTCGGTTGAGAATTATTTTTCTATCGCTGAAAATTCAATTTTTGTATAGAAAATTCGCCTTTTATCTTGAAGATTGAACAATTTAGGTAAAATTGTTTTTCTTTCATGACTGAAAAATATTTGTTGAGAATTCGTCTTTTTGGTTCGCAAAATTGAATGAAAAAAATTTAATTTCATCTTTTTTACTAAAAATATCAACTTCTACATTTTTTTGTTGAGAATTCAACTTTTTAGGTTGAAAATTTATTTATTTGTTTGAAAATCCGATTATTTTGTTAAAAAGGTATCTTTTATGCTGAAAAAGTAATTTTTGTTCAAAATAAATATGTAAATTTGAGATTTTTGGTTTTGTATCTGAAATATTGTTTCATCCCCTTCACTAAAGATCCGATCTTAAAAATATTAAAATGCTGGTATTTGAATGTTAATGGTCAGGAAAGACAAAAAATCATTCAAAGAAAATCTGAGAATTTTTAAAATTGAATATTCACCCTATAAAACTTTATTTCAACAGAAAAAATTTAAATGCGAAAGATTTTGGGTTTGAAAAATAAAGTAGTTATGAGAAATTTTAACTAATTTGTAAATATTTATTAATTTTTGTGTGTGAAAATTCACGATTTTAAATGAAAAAGCATTTCTCTGGTTGAAGATTGAACTTTTTATTTGAAAATACGTTTTTCTTTCTTCAAAATTAATTTTTTGAACTACAAATTTACCTACATGCTTTTTGGTCGAAACCGTATGTTTTTTTTAGTAATAATTCAACTATTTAATTTAAATTTCCTGCATTTTGTTACAAATTCGTCTTCTGAATTTAAAAATTCATCTCTTTTATTAGAAATTTTATCTCTTTGATTAAAAATTAAACCGCTTACAAGAAAGTTGATTTTTTTGGTTGAAAAATTTATTTATAGATTGTAAATTTTACTATTTTATTAAAATTTTTAATTATTTTAAAAAGTGAGTTCAACAGTGTTGTAGAAAGTTTGTCTTTGGGTCTTGAAAATTCAACAATTTGTTTAATACTTATACATTCTTCGTTGAAAATTTGACGCTTTTTTTGAAAATTTATATTTTTGAGTTGAAAATTAAACTACTTGGTGGAAATTGGAACTACTTTGTTCAAAATAATTTTGTTTCGTTTGAAATTCATGATTTGATATCTAAATTTATCTCTTTGGTAGAAAATTGGACTACTTTCTTTCTTGAAAATAAATTGTTTACACTCAAAATTTACCTATATGCTTTTTGGTCGATAATGTATATTTTTAAAGTGAAAATTCAACTATTTCATTGAAATTTCATGCATTTTGTTCAAAATGAGTTTTTTGGTTTCAAAATTCATCTCTTTTATTAAAATTTTTTTCATTTTAGTTAAAAATGCAACCGTTGAAGAGAAAATTGTTTTTTTCTTTGAAAATTTTATTATTCGCATGTAAATTGTATTTTTTTTTCCAAGTTCAACCATTGTTTTAAAAAGACAATTCACCACTGTTGTAGACAATTTTTCTTGAAAATTTCATGATTTTTTAAAAACTTTTCTACTTTCTTTGTTGGAAATTTAACTTTTTTTGGAAATCGATGACTTTATATCGAATTTTATCTCTATGGTTGGAGAATTGAAATATTTGGTTGGAAAATGTTCTTTTCAAGTGAAAAATTAATTTTCTTCATGGAAAATCTAACTATTACATTTTTGGATAAAAATTTAATTTCCTTGTCAGCAATGAAACTATATGGTTGAAAAATTATGTTTTTTGTTGAAAATTTGCCTTTTCGATTGGAAATTAAACTATTTACTCGAAACTTTGCTTTTGGATTAAAATTTATCTGTTTTTTAGAAAATTAATCAATCTGCCTTAAAAATTCGACAATTTTAATCAATTTTTTTTTCTTACTAAAAACATGACTTTTTTTGTTTAAATATCAAAATTGTCTTGCATTAAAACCCTTTTTGGATTCGAATATAAAACATTACACTTTTTATTCAGAATGCATTTTTTGTGTTTAAAAATTCAAATACCTAGCTTAAAATTAATAACTTCCTTAAAAATTTGTTCTTTTTTGTTTTAAATTAATTTTTTTAAATATATATTATTAACTTAATTTTAGTCAAAAATTTATATTTTCAATTAAAAATTTAACTATCTTGTTGAAAGTTTACCTATTTTGTTGTCAATTAATTTTTTTTTATATGAAAATAATTTTTTTTTTTAATGGAAACTTAATCATTCCATTTTGAGTTGAAAATATGTCGTTTTCAGTTGAAAATATATGTATTGCATTAAAAGTTCGCTTTTTTCAGAAAAAATTAATATTCTTACTTAAAAATTTAATTGATTAGTTCAACGTTCATCTATTTTGTTGATACTGAAATATTTTTGCTTCAAATGTAATATTTTCTCTTTTTGGTGTTTCATAGAAACCCTTATCGTTTCAGTCGCGTAGAGGTAGGGCCCAAAGCTGATATGGAACCCAAAATTGGTATAGGGCCCAAAATTGACATAGAACTCAAAAGTAACATGCAGCTCAAATTTGGCATACAGTCTAAAATTTATGAGGCCCAAATCTGACATTGAACCTAAAATCGACATAGGAACCAAAATTGACATAGAGCCAAAAATCGACATAGGACTCTAAATTAGCACAGTCCAAATTTGACACAGAGCCTAAAAATAATATAAAGCCCAAAGCTTACATAGGGCCCAAAACGAACATGGGGTCCAAATTTGACATGGGACCCTAGATTGACATAGGGTCCAAATTCAACGTAGAGCCCGAAATTAATATAGATCTCATAGCTTACATGGGGCCCAAAACAAACATGGAGCCTAAACTGCCATAAGACCTAAAAGCGACATAGGACCCAAAATTTATATAGGGTGAAAATCGACACAGTGCTAAAAATTTACATACGGTCCAAATCTGACAAAAAATGAAATATAGCCCCAAATCTGACAAAGGACCCAAAATTAACATAGGGTCCAAATTTGAAAAATGCCCCACAATTTGTATAGAACACAAAATTGGCATCTATTCTAAAATCGGGGTAGGGCCCAAAATATATTTATGACTTAAATTTGGCATAGGGCTTAAAATTGATATAGAACCCATAATAGACAGAGACGAAATAAATTTCATAAAAAATAATTTAAAATAGACAAGATTGGCATAGGGCCCAAAATTGACATAAGGTCTAGAAATTACATTGGGCATAAAATTGAGATAGGGTAAAAAATGTACATAAAGCTCAACTTTGGCATAAGTCCCAAAATTAACAGAAAGCCTAAGATTGACAAAGGGCCAAAAAATTGATATATAGCTCATAATAGACAAAGGTCAATCAATCAATATTTCTGGCTAAATTGAACGGTAACTTAAAATTACAGATTTCCAGTCATAGGAAAATATACAAAATAAGGTAAATACAAAATAAAGTACAAACATTAAAGTAAACAGGAAAAAAAACATTTGTACTTTATTTTGCAGTTTCTGAATAAGCAATCAAACACCGAAGTAAAGAAATCAATATAATATATAATATCGAGTGCAAAACACGAGATGCGTGATAAGAATGCGATTGTTCAAGCTAAAAGAGCTTTAACGAAAGAGAATTCACAATCGTCAAATTACAGTTGTCGATGCTTTACCATTTAGTTATAAAAGGTCTGTGCAAAAACATGGGGAAAATACAAAGGTCGAGAGAATCCCAAGATACGTGATGAGAGCGTTTTCGTTATAGCCAAAAGAGCTTTAACAAAAGAGAATTCACAATCATCCAATTACTGTGGTCAATTCTTTCCAATTTAATTATAAAAGGTCTGTGCACAAACATGGGGGTGAGCACGAAATACGTGATGAAAATATATTTGTTAAAGCCAAAAGAGCATTAAAAAAAGAGAATTCACAATCATCAAATTACTGTTTTCGATTCCTAGACCTTTAATTTTAAAAGGCCAATGCACAAATATGGAGAAAGTAAAAAGAGTTAAGATAATCTCTTTGAACTGATTGCTTGCTTGCCAAATCGACACTATACGAATCAGTAAAAATTGACTGCGAATCAGTAAATTTTGAGTGATGAATCTGAAAAATATCGTTAATGCGGTTCCGGATTAGCAGAAATTTCATAAACGATAGACGGACGGGTGTGGTGTTCGCGGAACGCAATGTTGCGAATTCAGCGCGAGAGTTACTCGCGCAATTTATGGGTAATTAAATATGAAGGATGGCGAGCGTGTGTTAGAAATCTCTTTGATTCGCCGCCATCGTTCTTCGATCGATCGATAGTTCGATCACTGGACTTGGACAGAAAAGTCTCGATCCGTAAGTGTTTTTCCTGTTAATCCTTTCTCGTTCAAATCGTAAAAACTTGAAGCCGATCTATAAAATTCCCCACTTGTAACTGTTCGCACTTTTCTCGTGAAAAAAATTGATTTATATTATAGAAACCAAATTGTTAATTGTATGCTCGTTTGCATTTATTTTGAAACAAGAAAAAATTTCTTTGGAAGTGTTTTCAATTTGCTTTGGAAGAAAATGCAACAAAATGTAACAAATGGGCTTGCTCATATAAAAGAGTTTTAACTAAAAATGGTATAAATAGTTAAATTGTCAAACAAAAAATTAATTTTTCAACAAAAAAATTTATTTTCAAATAAACAGAATTTTCAACGAAAAAATATACATTTTTAACGAAAGATGGAATAAACAAACAAAAAAAAAGAAAGAATTTTCGAAAAATAGTTAAATTCTTAATTAAACAAATGAATTTTTAGATAAAGTTATAAATGCTTTATTAAAAAAAAACAATTTGTAATTGAATAGTTGAATTTTCAACAAAAATGATGAATTTCTTAACCAGAAGATTAATGTTCTTCCTGAATTTAAATTTAATAGTTTAATTATCATTTTTTATAATTGATCTTCAAGCACAGAAATAAATTTTCAACCGATGGAATACTTACACCAACAAAACATTTCAACAAAATAGTTTTCTACTGAAGAAATAAGTTTTTAGATAAAATCATAAATCTTCGACCAAAAAATAAGTTTGTAAACCACTAGTTTAACTTTCAACCAAAATTGGAATAGTTCTAAAAAAAAAAACAATTTTCAACTGAAAAAACTTAACTTCTAGATAATATGACGAATCTTTGACTGATAAAGTAAATCTCTAGTTAAACAGTTCAATGATCAAACAATGATGAAAAAGTTAAGCAAAAAAAGTTTTTTTAACTAAATAGTTAGAGTTTCAACTAAAAAAAATGAATTTTTAGATGAAATTATAAATTCTTGATCGAAAATAAACTTGTGATCAAATAGTAGTTGAATTTTCAAACAAAATCATAAATTTTATACCAAGAATAATAATTGTATAGATAAAGCGGAAAACTTTTCACAAAAACACGAATTTTAATACAAATGATTGATTTTTTAACTGAAAAAAATAATAATTTTAAATCAAAAATAGAATAGTTTAATTTTTATTGAAAAAAAATTTGATTTTCACCAAAGAAATACATTTTAAATCAAACATAATATTCTTCAATACAATAAATGAATTCTCAAACGAATAAATAATCAGTTTTTAACAACTCACTCAACAAATTAATTTTTAGTGAAATTTAACAGTCACATTTTTGACAAAAAAAAT
The DNA here is from genome assembly GCF_010883055.1 of Belonocnema kinseyi. Lineage (NCBI taxonomy): Eukaryota > Metazoa > Arthropoda > Insecta > Hymenoptera > Cynipidae > Belonocnema > Belonocnema kinseyi. The sequence continues at coordinate 107,775,087 of NC_046665.1, read as the reverse complement.
GAATTCTTAAACAAAGATGGAATAGTTAACAAAAAAATGTTTAAAACCGTAAAGATTAATTTTCTTACTAGGAAGATGAGTTTAAAAAAAAGGATAATTTTTTTACCAAAAATTGAATAATTTAATTCTTAATTACACAGATTAATTTTCAGCCAAAGAAATGATTTTTCAACCAAGCAGATTTTTTTTTTAATGCATAAACTTTTAACCAAATAAAATAAAATATGTAAATTATCAACTGAAAAAAGGAATTTTTTCAGATAAAATAATAAATCATCGACTACAAAAAAAGCAAGAATTTTTAATTACATAGTTAAATTTTGAACTAAATAAGATAAATTTTCAACCAACAAAGGAATATTCAACACAAAAAAAATAAAGTTTTCAAAAAATTATTCTACATCCAGAAAAATATTTTTTCATCAAGTAGTTGAGTTTTTAACCAAAAAGATGAAATATTTAAAAAAGTATGTTTTGTTAATGCGAAAAACTTAGGCGTTTATCGATTGAATTCGAACTAATTATTCTTGTTTTTTCGATCCTACAAGCCAACTAATTTTTAACGAAATAGTTCAATTTTCGAATAAAAAAATTTAATTTTCAACAAAAGATGGAATAGTTTACCAAAAAAAAGAACGTTCAACAAAATATTTAATTTTTCAACTGAACAAATGAGTTTTCAGATAAAATTATAATACTTCGACCTAAAAGAAAAAACTTATTTTCAATCAGACTTGAATTTTCAACGAAAAAGATGAAGGATTAAAAAATTTTTTTTGACACCGGAAACAAAGGCATTTGTCGATCGTATACGAACTAATAATAATTTTTCATGGTCCTCATACGATACATTCAAAGATTCAATTTCCGATTTTTACAATATCGTTTTTTGTCCCACCAAAAAATTAATTTTTAACAAAATAGTTATATTTTCAACAAAAAAACACAAATTTTCAATCAAGAATAAAATATTTGACCAAATAAAAATAGTTTTAACAAATTGTTCTTGGTCAAAAAAATAAATTTTAAATCAAGGAGTTGAGTTTTGACAGAATTTTTTTTTGTACATTTCTATAAGTTAGGAACTTTATGATAATTTGAGCGAAATTCGTAATTTGTTAATAAATCGTAAGATATTTCAAAATCAAATTTAATAAACAAACACATTATTCGGGCATTTGTTGGCAGAAAAATTCGTTGTTTTCAATGCTAGTCTTTTCAGATGAGAGCTTTATGAAAATTTCAAAAACATTCATAATAAATTTATAAATTTCATGATTTCTCTAAACAGATTGAATAAACAAATGCATAAATCAGGCATTTGTCTACAGAAAAAATGTTTTTTTTTTAATGAAAACTTTTTAAATTAGGATATCGAGAAAATTTTTTTTTCATCGACAGATGACCCCGAATAATGCATTTGTTTATTAAATTTATTTCTGAAAAACTATAAAATTTATCGACTCATCATGGATGTTGCCAAATTTATTATGAAGATCTAAATTAAAAGTCTGACATCGAAACAAAACAAAATTTTGCCGTCGACATTGTCCCACTAATGCATTTGTTTATTAAATTTGTTCAAAAAAATACTATACTTTTTAACATAGTTCGATTCCCGATTTCCAAAGTTTTGTTTTTGACCCACCAGGCAGATTAATTTTCAACGAAATAGTTGAATTCTTGACTTAAAAAGTATAAATTTTCAACTAAAGATGAAACAGTTAACTAAAAACATCATTTTTAACCAAATATTCCAATTTTCAAACGAAGAAATGAATTTTCAGATAAAATTATAAAACTGCGGCCTAAAAAAAAACTATTTTAAATTGCATTGTTGAATTTTTAATAAAAATTATACATTTTTTAAATTACAGATTAATTTTCTAACCGTGAAGACGAATTAAAAGAGAGATACAAAATTTCAAGGAAATAGTTCAATTTCGGGTTCTAATTGATAACTTTGGATATATTTTTTTCAGGGTTCTTATACGCTACTTTTTCAAAGATTTCCACTTCTGATTTTTACAATTGTATTTTTTCGACCCAGCTTATTAACTTGTAAATCTTATTGGCCAATTTGCCACTCACCAATGCCATTCGGATTATGATGTATGTGCATGAAATGACTTCTCTTTTTTTCCCTTTATACCTGATGATTGGAAAGGCTTCCAAACTGATTTAAATGTCTCATGATAGACACTTGAAAGCCAAAAAAAAATCAAAGTGTATGTTTCGTTAGGCTGTAAAATATCCACTTGTCTGATAGGACAATGATTTCAGATTGAAAGGGCTGGATTCGAAAGTGTTTTGGTTTCTTCTGTTCGCAAGATTGACTATTTTTATAGTTAATTTCGGAAAGGTTGACGAAATTAAGATTTATTGAAAATTTGGTGCTGTTTCGTCATCAAATTTGCGACAGTGACATGATTTTGATTTCAAAAGTTAATTTCTAATATGATTTCGAAATGTCCAACTGTTCACTTTTTAACAAAATTGTACCATTTTCAACGAAATATATAAACTTTTAAACAAATAATTAAATTTTCAAATAATAAATATCAATATACCGCCTAGAAGTGAGTAATTAAATTTTTTATTAAAAAATTCATGTTTAATTATAAAAGAAAGAATTTTCAACAAAAACTGTTTAATTTTCTACTAAAAAAGACGAATTTTTAACAAAATAAATTAACTTTGGTCTTAAAAAAAAATTCGAACCGAAAATGGAGCAATTACACTTTGAGCATGAGAAATTAATTTGTTACAAAACATAACGTTTTAACATAATTTTTTAATTTTAAACAACATTTTTTCAAAATTTCATTTGAAAAATTATCTTTTAGCTACAAAATATTCATCAAAATAGCTATATTTCCTTTAAAAAAATGTTAGCAAATTAAATAATCTTCCAATTAAGAGGTCAATTTTTACACAAAAAGGAAACAGTCTTCCTTTGAATTGGAAAATTATTATTCTACTAAAAAGGACAACTTTTCAACAAAAAAATGCATAACTTAATTCTTTCATTTTCTACAACATTTTTTAAAATTTTGTTTGAAAAATTAAGTTTCTGCTAAAAAAGAAAAAAATTAAAATAAAATAGTTATATTTTCTGTTAAAAAAATGTTGAACAAAATAAATAGTCTTCCAATTAAGAGAGATCAATTTCACCTGAAAATGGAATCGTCTCTCTTTGATATAAAAAAAAGGACAAATTTTCAACAAAATCCATAAATTTTTAATGAAATGATTTAATTTTCAACTAAAAAATATCAATATACCAACTAAAATTGAATAGTTAAATTTTGTATTAAAAAATTAATGTGTAATCACACAAGAAAAAATTTTCAACAAAACAGTTAAATTTTCCGCAAAGAAGATGAATATTTAACAAAAAAAATTAACTTTCATCTAAAAACGATCAATTTTGATCAAAAAATTAAACAATTAAACTTTGAGTATAAAAAATTAATTTTTTACAAAACATAACGTTTTAACTTGATTTTTTAATTTTCTATCTAACTAAAACATTTAAAAACATTTTATTTAAAGAATTAACTTTCTGCAGGAAAATAAAAAATTTAATTAAAACAGTTATATTTTCTTTAAAAAATAAAACAATCTTAGCTAAATAAATAATCTTGGAATTAAAAAGAGGTCAATTTTTATCAAAAAAATGGAACAGTCTCCCTTTGACTTGAAAAATTATTATTCTACTAAAAAGGACAAATCTTCTGCCAAAAAAGAAGAATTTTTAACAAAATACATAATCTTTCAACTAAAAAAAAAATGAATTTTGAAACAAAATTGGAACAATTACACTTTGTGTAACGAAAATTAATTCATTACAAAACATAACATTCCAAACTAATTTTTTAATTATCTACAATATTTTTTAAATTTTCAATAGAAAAAAATTAATTTTTTGCTAAAAAATCAAATATTTTCATCAAAATAGTAATATTTTCTAAAAAAAACTTAACAAAATAAATAATCTTCCAATTAAAAAGGTACATTTTTATTCAAAAATGGAAATGTCTCCCTTTGAATCGAAAAATTATTATTCTACTAAAAACGACAAATTTTTAACAAAATCCATAATTTTTAATCAAATAATTAAATTTTCTACTAAAAATTATCAATATACCGTCTAAAATACAATAGTTGAAATTTTTTATTTAAAAATTAATGTTTAATCATACAAGAAAGAATTTTCAACAAAACAGTTAAATTTTCTGCCAAAAAGGCGATTTTTTAACAAAATGAATTAACTTTCTTCAAAAAAATCAATTTCGAACAAAAAATAGAACAATTACATTTTGAGAAAGAAAAATTAATTCGTCACAAAACACAACGTTTTAACTTAATTTTTTAATTTTCTACAGAATTTTTTAAATTTTCATTCATAAAATTTACTATAAGCTACAAGAAAATTTTTTTTTATAAAAATACTTATATTTTCTTTTTAAAATGAATTGTTAGCAAAATAAATAATCTTTTTTTTTAAATATGTCAATCTTTACTCAAAAATGGAATAGTATCCCTTTGAATTTAAAAATTATTATTTCACTAAAAACGACAAATTTCATACAAAATCCATGAACTTATAATGATATAATTAAATTTTCAACTAAAAATATCAATATACGACCTCAAATTGAGTAGTTAAATTTTGTATTAAAAATCCATTGTCTAATCGTAAAAGAAAAAATTTTCTGCCAAAAAGACGAATTTTTAACCAAATAAATTAACTTTCATCTAAAAAAGATACGTTTTGAACCAGAAATAGAACAATTAAATATTGAGTATGAAAATTAATTCGTTACAAAACATAACGTTTTAACTTAATTTTTTACAACATTGTTTAAAATTTCATTGAAACATTTAACTTTCAGCTATAAAAGGAAAATTTTTCTTAAAAATAATTATATTTTCTTTTAAAAAATTTCAACAAAATAAATAAAATAATAAAATAAATAAATAAAAAGAAATAAATTTTAAACTATAAATACTTAATTTACAGCCCAATTATAACAATTTTTAAATGAAAGATTAAAAATTTTCAATAAAATACTTATATTTTGACCAAGGAAATCAATTTTTTTAAAATGTTGAATACAAAAAATCGAAAAATTACTTCTCAACAAAATTGTTCAATCTTGAACAAAATACCTGTCTAAACTTTGAAACAAAAACTTTAATTTTCAACTAAAACACATCAGTTTTTCAATGAAATTTAAATAGCTCTATTTGCGATTGAAAAATTATTTTTCAACAACAAAAAAATGCATTTTTAGGATAATAGTTCAATTTTCTACCAACAAAGATTTTAAAGATTTTAAAGTCGAATAGTTAAATTTTCAGTTAAAAATTAATATTTAACAAAAAAGAAAAAATTTTTAACAAATAATTAATATTTGCACCCAAACAGACGAGTTTTTAACACAATATATAAACTTTCGATTAAAATAGATACATTTTCAACCAATAATGAAATAATTTTATTTTTATTATAAAAAAATAATTTTTTAGAAAAATCACAAATTTCGCACAAAATGGTCATATTTTGGTACAAAGATATACATTTTTCAACAAAAATTATCAATCTGAAAACAATAGAAAAATTACCTTTCAACAAAATTGTTCAATTTTCGACAAAGAAATTAATTTTCAACCAAAAGAAATAAATTCTCGAAGAAAACAGTAATAGTTGATATATACATTTTGAATTAAAAAAAAAATTTACCAAAAAAGACGAACTTTTAATAAAATACATGAATTTTTCACCAAGCAATTAAGTTTTTAACTGTAAGATATGACTATTTAGCCTAATAGTTGCATTTTCAACTAAAAAAGATAAATCTTTATTTGAAAATGAAATAATTATAAATTTTTTATTTAAGTAATTAATTTTCAAGAAAAAGCAAGAATATTTGACAAAATAATTATATTTTTGAGAAAGAATATAAATTTTCAACGAAAAGGATAAATCTACAACCAAAAAATTACTTCAGCAAAATTGCTTAATTTTTTTGAAAATATCAATTTTCCAGCAAAATATGAAGTCACATTTTTAGTTAAAAGATTACTTTTCTATTAAAAAAGAACAAATTTTCAAGAAACTAGTTAAATTTTCTACAAAAAAAACAACAATTTTTTCAGTAAATACATCAACTTTCAACTAAAAAAGATTAATTTTCAACTAGAAAAGATGAATTTCGCTACAAAATAGAATGTTAAATTAAAAAATATATTTTTATGACTAACTAGACGCAGTTTTAAAAAATTAATTGAATGTTCAACAAAACAGTTCAATCTTTGAATATAAACGATAATTTTACACCCAAAAATGAAACAATTAAATTTTCAATTTAAAAGAAAAAATTAATTTTTAAGAGAATAGTTAATTTTTTATCCAAATGACTTTTTACCTAAAATGACACAAACAAAAAATGAGTTTTTAACAAAGTTATTTAACTTTCAACCAAGTAGTTGAATTAAAAAAAAATATTATCAAAAAGATGATTAATTTTGTACTAATAAAGATAATATTAAAATCAAATACATGCATTTTTAGCATTGAAAAAATTTGTTACTAAATACTTTTATTTGAAGAAGATAGCTTTTAAACTGAAACTTTAGCAAAAAAAATATTTTTCAGCAAAATAGTCCCATTTAGAATCAAAGTGAGAAATTTTCGAAGCAAAAATGAATTTTTAACAAATGAACTTCACATTCAACTGAATAGTTAAATTTTCAAAGAAGAAATAATTTTTCACCATTACAGACAATTTTTTAACAAACTGCATGAATTTTCAACCAAATAGTTGAATTTTTAGCTGAGAAAAATAAATTTAGAAAATAATAGAATAGTTATATGTTTATTATCGAAAAATTAATTTTCAAATAAAAATAGAATAATTTAATTTTAAGTTAAAACATTAATTTTTATTAAAAATGACCATTTTTACAATATAGGTAAATCTTATACAAATTAAATGAAATTTTTACTAAATAGATAAATTTTTATCCAAAAACATGAATTTTCAGTCGAATTACCAGTTACGGGTAAGGGATCGATCCAGCGCTCCTTAAAATTGAACCAGTGAAATCTCGCTAGTTAAACCAGCCGGAAGTGTGTCACTGACAAACAGTGAGAATTCACTTGTTCACTCAGTAGGATTTCTTTACTGGTTTAATCAGTGAGTTTCACTGGTTTAATCAGCGAGGCTCACTGATTTTATCAGTAAGGTTCAATGCTTCAATAAGTATTAGTTGAGTTACTTTCTGGTTCACCCAGTGAAGGTCAGAAAGTCACTGGTTCACCGGTGATAATTCAAACTTCATATTCAACCAGTCACAACTTTACTGGTTCGTTCAGTGGAATTTTTTACTGGTATAATCAGTGAGCTACTGTGGTTTTATCAGTAAAGTTCAATGCTTTAATTAGTATTAGTTGAGTGACTTTCTGGTTCACCCAGTAAAGGCCAGAAAGTCACTGGTTTACCAGTGATAATTCAAATTTCATATTCAACAAGTCACAACTTTACGGGTTCGTTCAGTGCAATTATTTCACTGGTCTAATCAATGAGCTTTACTGAGCTTTATCGTACGCGTACTGGTAAAAGTCAAACAGAAGTGGTCAGAGGCTTCCCCACTGGACTGGAGGTTCATATCTGAGCTGCATGGAGGCCTATGTCACTAGTTGAATCTGTCATTTAACGTCACTGGTATATTTAGTCGCGCTGTTATAGTTAAATTACTTACTGGTTTACTAAGTCAAAGTCGGAAAACCACTGGTTGACTAGTGATAATTCAAAATTCTAATTAGGCCAGTGACAACTTCACTCGTTCCCTCAGCGAAATTTCATGACTGGTTGAATCAGTGAGTTTCACTGGTTAGTCAGTACCAGTAGTAATCTGGTCGTATGCGTATTGATCAAAGTCAAACAGAAGTAGCCAATGACTTCCCCAATGGACTGAAGGTTCATATCTCAGCTGCGTGGAGGCCTATGTCACTGGTTGAATCTATCATTTGACGTGACTGGTATATACAGTAAGGTTGTATTAGCCTTGTAACTTACTGGTTCACCCACTCAAGAATGGAGAATTTTTGGTTCCACAGTGATAATTCAAAATGCTGATACAACCAATGACAATTTCACTAGTTTTCATATTGGAATTTCATGACTGGTTTAATCAGTGAGGTTCACTGGTTAGCAAGTAACGGTAGTCTCCTGGTCACTGGTTGAATATATCATTGGCGTCGTTGGTATATACAGTAAGGCTGTATTAGCTGAGTCACTAACTGGTTCACCCATTGAAGGATGCAAAATCAATGGTTCACCAGTGATAAATCAAAATGCTGATTGAGCGAATGACATTTTCACTGTTCAAATTAGTGGAATTCTATTACTTACTGGTTTAACCATTCAAGGTCAGAAATTCACTGGTTTACCAGTGATAATTCAAAATGCTGATTCAACTAATGACAATTTTACTGTTTCACTTAGTGTAACTCTGTCACTTACTGGTTGAACTATTCCAGGTCGGAAATCCACTGATTCACCAGTGATAATTCAAAATACTGATTTAACCAGTGAAAATTTTATTGGTCTAGTTCCAGAGAGTTTAAAGTACCACCTACAGGTTGAATTTTCAAATCCTAAAATGGAAATGATCTTCACCAGCTTCATTAATTTTGTCCGACACCATTAGCTAGCCTTTTTTCTGAAGAGTGACAAATTGCAGAACCAGCTTCGTGATATCCTGGTTAATTCAATCCATACGAGCGTGGCTTGGAGGGAGTGAGATTGCTCGAGATAAATGACTGGACTTGGATAAAATCTGTAAATGGAAAAGAAGAAATTTTCGAACCGCTACTTATAAGCAGAGGACTTTCCCGTTCTCGAAAAGGGCGAAACGGTCCCAAATAAATCCTCAAGGAGACGGAATCGAATCTCAATTGTCAACTTGCATGCTGAAAGTCGCGACGCGACGACACCCTGCTCCAGTGAAACATCGATCCAATTAACGAGCCACGAATTCAGGAATAAATCACCCCGTATCTCGAAAAGAGATAACCTTATTCTGCACTCTTACGCGCACAAGACCTTCTGAACCCGGTTTTAATTGTAAGGATTCCAGGACATAAAATCTATCAAAGTTTCGAGTTCGCAGCTTTTGTATGTGGACACCCACTTAAGAGAGGAAGCTAAAAGAATCTGTTTCAATGTATAGATAATAGGTTTGACAAGCCAAAGTGGGCTAAAAACAGTAAAAAAAATAAAATAAAAATTACGGAAATGGGGAAATAATTAGTTTCTACCGTGGTAATGCTGGACATTTGGAGGTAAATTCTGACATTAATAAATTTGACGAGAATCTAAGACTAATTAAGGTGATATATGAGTGCGACATTAAGTTCAATTCAGAATACTTCATATTTTCAAAATTTCAATTTAAAATATTGCATCTGCAACCGAACATATATAGTTTAAACCAAGCAGATTAATATTTACCAAAAAAAGAGATTTTTAAATAAAATACATCAATTTTCTATTAAAATAGTATAATTTTCAACTCCTGAAGCTTAATTTTCAATAAAGCAGTTGAACTTTCAACCGAAAAGGATAATATATTTGAATAATTGTAAAATTTGTAACAAAATAATTAAAATTTTTTCCAGAAGTTATTAATGATCAATCTATTTTATATAAAAAAGAAAACATTATCGAAAAAGAATGTCAACTTTTCACCCACTCACTGAATTTTTAACCAAAAAAGATGGACTTTGAACCAAAAAGATTAATTTTCTGCCAAAAGAACGTAAATTTTTAACTTCAATAAATCACTGAAACAGATGGATTTTCAAGAAAACAAAAAAACAGGATATATAAAAGGCTTTTTAAAAATTCGATGTTAAACAAAAAACAACTAATTTTCCACTAAGCAGAATAAATATTCAACAAGAATTGTGAATCTCTGAACAAAAAAAATTAATTTTCAAGAAGGTGATAACATTGTTCGCTAGAAAAGATCAATCTTTGACCAAAAAATTCAAATTCAAATTTTCAGTGAAAAAAATCTATGTTAAATAACATAAAACTAATTTTTTAACAAGCAAATACATTTTTAATAAAAATGATGAATTTCCTAGAAAAAAATTAAATTTCTAACTACATACTAAAATTTTCTTTTTTAGCAAATAAATTTTCAACGACAAATGGAATATATGAATGTTCAGTTAAAAGGATCGATAATAAACAAACAAAAAACTATTTTCAACGAACAGTCGATTTTTGTACTAAAAAATACATTTTTTACAAAGTTTTTTTAAACCCCTAATTTTTCAACAAACAAATGTTTGATAAAATTATGAATCTCTGAGGGAAAAATTAATTATTAACTATACAGTAAAATCTTCTTCTAGAAGAGAGGATTTTTCAGCCAAAAACGGAATATCTAAATTTTAAGTTTAAGGATCTAAAATAACACAGAAAAAACTATTTTTTAACAAACTTTATGAATCTCAAACCAAAGAAAAAAGGAACTTTTATTACAGTAGTGAAATTTTTCAATGGAAAAAGTTAGTTTTTGACTAAAAATAGTATAACTAAATTTGCAGTAAAAAATTAAAGTTAAATAAAAAAACTAATTATCAACAATCAGGTGAATGTTCAACTACAAACAAGTGAAATATTTAAATATTCAGTTTAAAAAATATTTGTGAAACCAAAAAGAAGCAACTAATTTTTCAACAAGCCGATCAATTTTCAATAAAAATTATGAATTTCTAATGAAAAAATAAACTTTTTAAATCATAGTACTGTATTAAAAATTCATTTTTATTATATTTCTGGTTGAAAATTCATCTGTCTCAGAAGAAAATTTAACTATGTGGTTAAAAAATTCAGTTTTTCCTTAAAGATTCGTAATTTTTATTGAAAATTTATCTGCTTGTTAAGAAATTAGCTGCTTTTTTGGTTCAGCACAGGTTTTTAAAACTTAATATTTAAATAATTAATTGTTGGTTAAAACTTCATCTTTCTTAGAAGAAAATTTAAACAGTTGGTTAGGAATTCATTTTTTTGTTTGCTGGAGATTCATACTTTTTATTGAAAATTTATCTTCTGTTTGAAAAATTAGTTTTTTTAAATTTTAAATAGAATTTTTGACTGAAAATTTTAACTGTCAATTTTTGGTAAAAAATTGATCTTCGGAATTATGAATCTCTAAGAAACAAAAATATGAATTCTTAACCAAGTGTTTCAATTTTCTTCTAAAAATGATGAAGTTTTAATAAACAATGGAATATCTCAATTTAAAGTTAAAATAATTTAGTAAAACAGAAAAATAACTATTTTTTAACAAACCAATCATTTTTCTAGAAAAATTATGAATCTCCAGACAAAAAAATTTCTTTATAATTCGGTAGTTAAACTTTTAACTAAAAAATATCCAGCAAAAAAAATTTTTTAACATAGTTCAGGACTTAACTGCTTTGTCGAAAATTCATCTTTTCGGCTTAAAAATTTAACTGCTTGCTTCAAACTTAAACTGTTTTCTCAAAAATTAATTTTCCTTTTTTACGATTTATTATTATAATTACTTATAAATAAAAATCTTATTTTGTTTATGTACATTTAAGTTTAAGAATTCGCATTTATTGTTAAAAATGCAACTACTTGGATTGAGGCTGAACTCTTTTATTATAAATTTATTTATTTTAGAAGAAATTTTCTCTGATGAGTCGAATATTCAAATATTTTTGTTTGACAGTTAACTATTTTTATTTAAAAAGTCTACTATTATTTTTTTGATTGAGAAATCATCTTTTCTAGTTTAAAAATTGTATTATTTAATTAAAAATTCAATTATTTTGTTGAGAAATTAATTATATTGTCAAAAAGTAATTCTTTTTGTTCGGAAAATAAAGTTTCTCGTAGAAACTTTGTCAACTTGTTTAACATTTTTTTCTTTCTTGACGAATGAAGTTTCTTGACGAAAAATTTCACACCATTGATTGAATTTTGTATTTTTTTAAATTAAAATTATTTATTTTCAAACGAAATTTGATTATTCCATTTCGGTTAAAAATTTATTTTATCATATTAAAAATTCATCAATTTTATTTAGAATAGATCTTGTTTAATAAATAATTGATATAATAAATAATTTACAATATTTAGTCAATATTATAACTGTTAGTTGAAAATTTATTTTTTCGGTTGCAAAGTAAACTATTGTGTTGAAAATTCGTTTCTTTTCAGTTTAGAGATAATTTTTCAAATGCAAATTCTATTTTGGTTGAAAATTGATCTGATCTAGATGCAATCTTCATTGTTTGATGAAAAATTCGTCTTCTTTGGTAGGAAATTAATCTTAGGGGTTAAAAATTTATCTGGTAGGTTGAAAATTCAACAATTGTAAAAAAAAATGTTTAATATATTTTTTACTGAAAATTTCACTAGTCTGTTTGAAGATTCTTCATATTAGATAAAAATTGATCTTTTTGGTTGCAAATTTACTATTGTGTTAAAGATTTCTTTCGTTTTAGTTCACAAATAATTTTTTAACCGCAAATTCAATTTTTGTTTGAAAATTGATCCTTTTATTTGAAAATGAAACTATTTATTGATAATTTAACGTTTCATAAATAATTTGCTGTTCTTTTGTTAGAAAGTTGTGAATCATTCAAAAGTTTGAGAGGTAACCACATAAATCTATCTGCAAGTTTCAAATAAAAAATATAACAACCTTCCCTCGAGATATGCGAATGAAGTGGTCTAAAAACTTAAATTGCTCTTTTTGATCTGAAGTTTAATGCTCAGAATGATCAAGCAACAGTTTAATATCCCGGTTTGACATTCACTATAACACGATATTTAAATTATAAAATAAAAAATAACATCTCTCTGATGATATTTAAAAATCGTTAAATGACTCGAGGACTCAAAGCCGAGTGTAGTGAAAGAAGTGCATGTGTCCTTAAAGTGATTAAGTGACCCTGAGAGTGTCTCATAAATACTCATCGACAAGGAAGGAAACGGCTTCCGAAAACAGAATGAGAAACAGAAGCTTGAGGTGCGAGTGACGATATGCTTCTGATGGAGTCTGGAAAACCGGTTGGGTATTCTTGCATTGAAGATTGAAGAATGAAGATCCCAGCCGGGCAGAGAAGAGCTCGACTTGCTCGACTCGACTCGACTCAACGTCATAGTTCAAAGAGTTCGAGCTGCTAAGGTGCTAACTGTGCCTCTGAGAATCGCGTGCTCTAGAAATGTTAAGATCGAGCGATTAAAACGTATCCGCCACTTTCAGCGTTTAGTTACAAAGTTGTCAAGAATTTATTAGTCTCAAGCGAGAACCGGCATTATCACACAAATATACCTCCATTATTTCCCACCGGCAATGAATGCACGAGCGCGTTTACCTCCCTGGATTTTTTTTCTACTCTTCGAAACATAATAAATTTAAACATCTATAATAACATTTTTTTAAACATTAAATATTCCTTATATATTAAACGATCTAGAGCATCGTAGCCCCGGTCAGCAACCCTTCTGGTATCGACTGGTTCTTCATCCCTCTTTTTTTCTCACTGTAGAAAAGAACGGAAATAGAGTAGGAAAAAAAAGGAAAAGTTATAGCAAGTGTAAGTAGGGGGGAGAGAAGGGATAAATAGTGGAGGCCGTGAAGGAAAATGAAGAGATAAGAAGTAGTGGAAATAGGGGAAGTTAGAGGAGGAAAAAGAATCTAGGGGATGTTTACTGAAGTATAGACTCGTGGACGGGTAGATGTGAAGATAGAATAGGAAATAAGGGCAGGGGCAGTAAGGAAGTGACAAGGAGTAGGGGTGAGGAATTAGGGACTGGAAATTAAAAGGTGGGATGCCAGGAAAGGCAAAGGTGAAGAGGAGAAGGTAAGGGAGACGTGGAAGTGTATGTGATGAAAGAGGAAGTAGACCAGGGAGAAATAGGCTAAGGGAAACCTAATGTAGGGCTTAGCGATAGGGAAGGATAGTAGGGGAAGTAATGGGAGCGGCATTAGGAAAGGAAAGTCTTTAAAACATAAATAATTTAAGAATCTATAGAAACAATTTTATAAACATCAGGTATTATTTACGTATTGGGAATGATTTAAACTTATTTTTAGAGTTAAGCAGTCCCAGGCGAAAACACTTCTAGTATCGAAAAGATTTATATCCCTCTGTTTTTTTCCCGAAATAGGAAGTCACAAGAATATAGGAGGGAAAGTTATAGGAAGTGTCAGGGGATTGGAAGGTAAAGGGATAAGTAGTAGCGGACGCAAGTGGAAATAAAGAGATAAGAAGTAATGAAAATAGGTGAAGTGGGAAGAAGGAAAATAGTGGAAGTTAGAGAGGAGAAGTAGTGGTTGTAGGTGCAAAAGTAGCGGGAAAGCGAGGGCGAGCAGGGGAGGGCATTTAAAGGATAGGTGATGGAAAACATTATTTAGGGGATAGATAGAGTGAAGGTGGAAAGGTATAGGTGGTGTAGTAGGGTATGTAGGAAGAGAGGAAGTAAATGGGAGAGGAAGAGAAGAAGAGATAGAAAATTGAGGGGTAAATAAGGGCAGGGGCAGTAAGGTAGTGTTGAGGGTTAAGGAAAATGAATTAGGAGATGGATAATAAAGAATGGGACGATAGGAAAGGCAAAGGTGAAGAGGAAAATTTAGGGGAGATGTAGTAGAGTATGTGATTAAAGACGAAGTAGCGCAGGTTTTAAGCAATTTTTTTAAGCATCAAATATTCCTTATATATTGGAAACGATTTAAACTGATTTCTACAGTTTCTTAGCCCCGGGCAGAAATCCTTCTAGTATCGGTTGGTTCTTCATTCTTCTGTTTTTTTCCGGGTATGGGAAGCTAGTGGAAGGGTATAAAGGAAGTAAGGGCATGCATAGGAGGAAAATTGAGGGATGGGTATTAAGGTGTAGCCCAGTAGAAAAGATAGAGGTGGACATGGAAAGGTGAAGAAAATGTAATAGGGTGTGTGGAGAACGTCGAAGTAGTGGAGGTAGAATCAGAGTAAGGGAAAGAAAATCAAGGGGGAAATCAGGGCATGTAAAGTAAGGAAGTGATGAGGAGTAAGGTACAGGAATCAGAGAATGAAGAGTAAAGAGTGAGATAGTAGGAAAGACAATGGTGAAGAGAAAAAAGAATCGGAGGCGTAATTGAGTATGTGATGAAAGAGGAAGTTGAGCAAGGAGAAAAAGGCAAAGAAAAAACCAATAGAATCTTAGTACTAGGAAAGGATGGTAGGGGAAGTAATGTTATGGGTATATTTCTTCATCGCTCTATTTTCTTCCTTGTATAGAAAGTGATAAGAGTGAAAGCGTGGAAAAATATGGAAGGTTATAGGAAGTTAAAGGATGCAGGTTTGAAGAAATGAGAAGTAGAAGAAGTGAGGGGGAATGGAAAGATACAATCTGAAAGATTAAGGCGAAGTGGAGGGAAGTAAAATAGTGGAATTGAGGGGAGAAAAATAATAAGTACGTAAACAGGTATTGGGAAGGTAGTAGGGAAGTGAGGACAAGAAGTGGAGGGAAATCAGCAGATAGGGAGTAGGAGCTAACCCAGTAGGGAAGGTAGGGGTGGATATGGCGAGATAGGGGAAAGGCAGTAGGGTATGTGGGGGAATAGGAAGTAGATGAGGGAGAAGTAGAAGATGCAAAAGAAAATTGAGGGGAAAATAAGATCATGGGCAGTGAGAAAGTGAGGAGGAGTAAGGGAGGGTAATAAGTGGGTAAAGAATAAAGGATGAGATAGTAGGAGATAGTAGTAAAAAAACCGAGTAGGCGTAAAGGTAGAAGAGGAGTAGGAGAGTATTTAAGAAGAGATAAGGTAGAACAGGGAGAAGTAACCAAAAGGAGAGGCAATGAGGCTTAGTAATAAGGAAGAATAGAAGGGGAAATAAAGGAAAAGGTAGTAGGAAAGGAAGATGGACAAGGGAGCGTAGTTTAAAGAGAAGTAGAGCAAGGGATGAGAAGTACGTGAAGTGATAGAAAGTGAAGGAGGGAGAAGTATTGGAAGGGTGGAGAAGCGAATGGAGAAGTAAGGTGAGGGATATTGAGAAAAGGAAAGCGAAGTATAATAAGTAACGGGAGCAAGAAAAGGAGAAGTAAGGGAAGGGGTAAGTAGGGAAAAGAGCGCAGGAGTGGAATAAGGAAGGGATGAATGGGAAGTGAAAAGGTAAGTAAGAGAAAAGATAGTAGAAAATAGAAAAATTTTGTAATTCTTTTCAAATAAATATGAGAGAATTTTTTTCTGAATTAGACGAGGCACAATCTTTATTCTGAACATTCACATTGGTTTTAAAGAAAAGAAATTTTTATTTATATTTTTTTTTGTTCTGAATTGAAAGGGAGAACTTTTTATTTTCAGGATTTTACAGATTTAAATACCTTATTTTTAGCAAAATTTTCATTTTTAAATTTTCAATTTCGCGGCTACATTTCTTCTCACTACCCAGACTGTGAAGGAGAAGTACTTCAATAGAATAAATTATCGTAAAAATCCTTTGTATTATTTTCTGAAATGTAGTCGTATTGTCTCAAAGGCAACTTGTTTCAAAGTGCAAATTTTCCAAATAAGATTTTCTCTGACTCACACAAATTCCTCTCTTTTCCTTTTGTTACACACTTGTCTCTAATGATCCGGAAGAGAAATAGTTTAGTTTAATATCCATTTGTAAGCTTCTTTTCAATTTGTTTTATTGCATTAAAAAGTTCAAATTGTTTAACCAAAAAAAAAAGATTACTTTTCAACACAAACAATGAATGAATTTTTCATCTAAGAAAACAAAATTTTAACAAAATAGTTATTATTATAGAAGACTAATTTTTAACTAAAATTATCAATATTGAAGACGAGATTAAAAAAAATATGAGGATTTTGACCTAAATATTTGAATTTTCAAATAAATAAGATGATGTGTGACGAAAAAATAAGAATTACATTTTCAGTTTAAAAAATGAATTTTCAACTGAAAACGGGTTTTCATTAGAGGGTTAAATTTTGGGTTAAAAAATATAATCAACGACAAAAAATTCAATTTAAACCCAAAAAAGTCCAATTGAAAGAAATTCAACTTTTAACTAAGGATATGAATTGAAAAATTAAAATTATGAATCTTGAAAAATAGGAATAAAATAGATATGTTTGGAGTTTAAATAATTAATTTTCAACCAAAAGAAAAATGAGAGATTTGTAAACAAAAAGATACAATTTCTGATGAAGGAGACAAATTTTCAAGCAAAAAAGGCGAAATTTTTACTACCAAAAAATTGAAGTTATCAAGTCGCTAATACGAATTTTCAACCAAAATTTAATTTTCAACCAAACTATGTAAGGTAAATTTTTAGTTAAAAATTAATTTCTAACTAATCAAAATAAAAGAATTCTTAGCACAAAAGTTAAGTTTTCAGTTAAAAAATTTATTTTGAACAAAAAATTAATTAAAAAGAAATAGTTAAAATATAAACAAAAATATGAATAAATTGTTAAAAAATGATTTCATGTTTTAACCAAAGAGATAAATTTTAAACTAAAGAAGATTAAGTTTAAACCAAATATGGAATTGATAAGATTTTAGTTTAAAAAAATAATTTTCACACAAGAAAACCTAATTTTCAACCAAATTTTGAATAAAATACATTAATTTTAAACCAGATAGTTGAATTTTCAACTAAAAAGGTTACACTTTCAACCATAAATGGAATAGATACATTTTGAAACCAGTTAAATAGTTTTTAAGAAAAAAAAAGTTTCTCGCAAAATCTTTATTGAAAAAAAAAGGATTTTCAACAAAGTTGCACAAATTTTACCGAGAAATCTGAATCCATCAATAACAATTTTAATTAAAAATATAATCCTAAAATATTTTTGACAAATATGTATATTGTATTGATTGATGTTTATTTAATTGTTAATTTGAATTTTTAGTACTTGTCCCTTTAAACTATAAATTTAGTTCTGTGTTTGCAGCACAAGTGAGAAACGAATTACAGCACGCCCACATGAGAAAAATATTTCTTACAAGTGTATATATTCCAGCATAAGGTAATTTTCTTTCAGGTATTTCATAGATAAATTTCGAGTGCCCTTTACACCTCCTCTTAGGTGTGACTTGTTTATGGTTTTCCAGGCATCTCGATGTAATCTAATAAACTAATCGCGTTAGACCTTTTTTGGAATTCATCAACTGCTGATTAATGTTTTCGCACTAAGGAGGTGCGGAATGCGCGTAAAAATTTCTAGGTATGTGCAGATTAATACAGAGTTTATTGGATGCGTGGTTCTGTTTGATTGAGATTTGCAAAAAATTTTGTTAATTCTGAAAGGCCAGGAATTCCTAACTTTCTAGAGTTTTAAGATATGAGAAAACGGAAGGAGTTTATGAACGTGTTTGTAGACGGAAGTGTTATCAGTTGCGTGCAGTTCTTACTTGATTAATGTAATTAAAGAAATGCCAGTTGTTAAATTTTATCCTGAAAGCAGATGAAAATGATATGCAACTCTTTTAAAAAGATTTCGGATATTTATTTGATGATCAAATTCCGTATCAGAATGATTCGACTTTTCAGATCAACTGCCTTTCCTAAATTTTTATGTAAAAATACTGTCCAGAATCAGTTGATATGATAAAAGTTAATCATGAGCGTCTACTTTTTATCATTAAATTCTTACCTAGTCAACATCAATTAATATCAGCCAATAATACATACTGGTTGGAAGAAGATACTATAATGGAACAAAACCAACTAGAAACATGACTTCTTTTAAAATATTGGAAAATTAACAGACCAGTATACCAAAAAAAGCCGTCTTCTTGTAAGTTAATTCTTACATGGTCGACATAAAGCAGCTAATCATAAAACACGTTTAGAAGAAGATACAACAATAGAAAAGCCCAACTATACAGATGGATTCTTTCAAAGGATTCAAAAGTCTGCAGACCATCATACCAACAAAATTCAACTTCTTCTAAGTAAATTATTATCTGATCGAGATCGATGAAAATTAGCTAATAATACCAAATTTTTTAAAGAAGATTTAACAAGAGAAGAAACCAACTATAAAGATAGGTTATTTCAAAGGATTGAAAATAGAAACATTTTCAACAGTACGAGAGAATGTAGTATGAAACAGTATACCAAAAAATCGAACATCTTTCAATTAAATCCTAACGTCAACATCAATGAAAATCAGCTAATAATACAACATGGTTGGACGAAGATGCAACAATTGAACAAACCGGCTAGAAAGATGGGTTCTTTTGAAGAATTGGAAAATTAACAGACCAGTATATTAATAAAATCTAACATCTGTTTTTAAATTCTTACCTGGTCAACATCATTTAAATTCGGCTACTCATACAGTATGGCTGGAAGATACAATAATGGAACAAAGAAAGTATACAGCTCGGTTCTTCCAAAGGATTGGAAATGAACAAATTGTTCACAGTTTGAGAGACTAGACTATAAAAAAGTATATTGACAAAATCGAGCATCATTAAATTAAATCCTGACGTCTTCAACATTAGTGAAAACCAGCTAATACTACATACAACATGGTTGGAAGAAGATACAAGACTGGAAAAAACCAACTAGAAAGGTGGCTTCTTTTAAAATATTAGAAAATTAACAGACCAGTGTACCAAAAAAAAGAACATCTTATTAAATTATTTCTTGGTCAACATCAATTAACAACAGATAATCATTAAACACGGTTAGAAGAAAATACAATAATTAAACAAACCTACTATAAAGATGGGTTCTTTTAAAAAATTAAAAGATCAGGATACCAACAAAATCAAACATCTTCTTATTAAATTCTTAAATATCAACATAAATTAAAATCAGCTACTCATACAGCATGCTTGAAAGATACAGTATTGGAAGAAAGAAGCTATACAGATCTGTTCTCTCAAAGGATTTGAAATAAACAAATTGTCCCCAGTCTAAGAGAATGGGTAATGAAACAGTATACCAACCAAATCAAGCATCTTTCAATTAAATCCTGACATTGTCAGCATAAATGAAAATCAGCTAATAATACAACAGGATTGGAAGAAGATACAGCAATGGAACAAACAAACTAGATAGATGGGTTCTTTTAAATTATTGGAAAATTAGCAGACTAATATACCAAAAGAATCAAACATCTTCTTATTAGAGCCTTACCCAGTCCACATCAATTAATATCAGGTACTCTTACAGCATGGCTAATAGAAGATAAAACAATTAAAAAAAATTTTTCACAGATGGGTTCTTTTAAAAGGATTGGAAATAGGAAATTTTCAACCAATTAAATCAACATCTTCTAATCAAATATTTACCTGACCAAAGTCAATGGACATCAGCTAATCATACAGCACTTTTGGAAGAGGATACAACAATAGATCAAACAAGTTATGAATATCAGTTCAACAAACCAAAAACTATACACATGAGTTCTTTTAAAAAAGGATTTTAAAATTTCTAGACCAGCATACCAACAAAATCCAAGATTATATCACTAAATTATTATCTGGTGAACGTCAATTAATATCAGATAGTAATACAACACGGCTGGAAGTATATATGACAATGCAAAAAACAATACAGATGGTTCATGTAAAAATAAACTTTTATTCTTGTTCATTTAAATTCAAAACTTACAAATTTTTTAATATGTTTAACTAAAGTTTAAAACACATGTTGAGCTGACTGATATTAACACCATCATTATTTTAAAATTAAATTAAATATAAAGAGAAAAAAAATGAAAATAAACGACTCAATTAAGAGATTGATCTGATTGAAAACACTTAAAATCAGCTAATAATACAACATGTTTGGAGGAAGATACAACAGTAGAATCAACAATTCATACAGATGGATTCTTTAGAATGATTTGAAAATTAATGGACCATTATGCTGGCTGAAGAAAATCTAAAAACATCAGCTTATCATACAACAGGGTTAAAAAAGATCAGCAACTAAACAAACGATACAGGTGGGTTTTTTCAAAGGATTAAAAATAAAGAAATTGACAAGAGTCTCAGAGAATGAATTTTGGACCAGTGTACCAACAAACTCTAACTTCTTTTAAATAAATTCTTACCTGGCTGACATAAATTAAAATCAGCTAATAGTACAACATTATTAAAAGATGAGACGAAAATGTAACAAACCAACTATACATGTAACAAACAAACTAAAGAACTATACAGATTGAAAATAGAGATTTTATCAACAATCTGAGAGAATAGAGTTTGGACCATTATACCAACAGAATCCAGCATCTTCTAAGTAAATTATTGCCTGGTCAAAAACAGTTAAAGTAAGCTAATAATGCAGCATAATATATGTTTAAAATAATAAATATTGTTTGTAGGAACATATAACAATGAAGTAAGCAAACTTGACAGATGGGATTTTTAAAGGATAAGAAAATTGATAGACTAGTATACTAATAAAATCTGTATCTTTTAATCAAATTCTTACCTGACCATTATCAAATAACATCAGCTAATCATAAAACATGTTTAAAGAATATACCACAATAAAATAAACGATACAGATGTTTCTTTCATAGAATTCGAAATTGGGAAATTGTCAACAGTCTAATAAAATAGAGTTTGGACCAGTATTCCAACAAAATTGAATTTCTTTTAAATAAATTCTTACCTGGCCGACATCAATTAAAATCAGCTAGTAATACACCATGGTTAGAAGAAAACACAAAAATGTGAGAAACCAACTAGAAAGATTGTTTTTTTCAAAGGATTATACATAGGATATTCTCAAGCAATGAAATGAACATCTTCTAATCAAATTTTTATCTGACGAACATCAATTGACATCAGCTAATCATACTGCATGGTTGGAGGAAGATACTATAAACAAACTATACAGATGAGTTTTTTCAAAGGACTCAAAAATTACTGGACCAGTATTCCAAAAAGATCTGCATCTTTTAATCAAATTCTTACCTGACCAACATCAAATACCATCAGCTAATCATACAAAACGGTTTAAAAAAATGCAACAATGAAATAAAAGATACATATGGGTTCTTTCAACGGATTGGAAATTGGGTAATTTTCAATAGTCTAACGAATGAAGTTTGGAACAGTACACTAACAAAATATAACTTCTTTCAAATAAATTCTTACCTGGCCGACATCAATTAAAATCAGTTAATAATACAAAAAGGTTAGAAGAAGACAGAACAATGTAACGAACCAACTATATAGGTGAGTTCTTTTAAAGGATTGGAAAATTATTGAACCAGTATACCAATAGAATCATCATCTTCTAATCAAATTCTTTCCTGATCAACATCAATTAACATCAGCTAGTCACACAAACATGGTTAGAAGAAGATACTCATACAGCAATGGGACAAATATATTGTACAAATGGGCTCTATCAAAACATTGGAAATAAAGATTCTTGTTAGCCCCAGAAAGTAATTTTTGTTGAAGATTCGTCATTTGAGTTGTAGATTTATCTCTTTGTTTGAAAATTAGACGATTTCAAAAAAATTAGCTTTTGCATTGGAACAAAATTCCTTGAAATAAAAATTTTAATAATTGAGCGTTTATTTTAAATATATCTCTTTCAGTAATAAATTCTGTTTGATTGGAATACTCAAGTGTTGCGTTGAAAATACTTTATTTTTGGGTAATTGAATTGCTTTTGATCTAAAATAAAAATATTTTTTGGATCCAGTGTGATCCAGTGTGATCCTCCATTGAAAATTCATCTATTTTGGTTTATACTTTAATCATTTGTTTGAAATTTGAACTACTTTCTTAAAAAATAATTTTTTTTGTTGAAATTCTTAATCTTAGTCGAAAATGTATTTCTTGTGTGGAATATCTAACTACTTTGTTCTGAATATGTTTTTTTTTCTTCTGTTGAAAATTTATCTTTTTTGTTTAAAATTTAACTAGTTGCTAAAAAATACTTCTTTCTTGAGAAGAAATTAATTTTCTTTGTTCAAAACTTCTCTTTTTAGTTTAAAATTCAACTGTTTCGTTTAAAATTCATATTTTTGGGATAAGAGTTAAACTAATTTAACAGAAATTCAAAGTATTCAGTTGAAAATTTACTTGTTTGGTAAAAATTTAACTCTTTGTTGATCATTTTTCTTATTTAGTTAAGAATTTTAGTTTTTTATTGCAAATTTATCTATTTTGGTAATAGATTCAGGTATTTTGTTAAAAATTCATATTTTTTGTTTGAAAATTCCTCTGTTTGGTTTAAAAGTTTAGCTATTTGGTTAAGAAATTTACTTTATTCTTAATTCGACTTTTTTGTTTTAAATTTAAATTATTTGCGGAAATTTCATCTCTAACTGCAAAATTAAACAATTTGATAAAAATTCTTTATCTTTTTTGATTAAAAGACGTTTCTTCGTTGAGAATTCAACTATTTCTTGAGAATTTAATCCTTTTCCTGAAACCTCAACTTTATTGGGTAAAAATTTTAATGTTTTGTTGAAAATATTCCTTTATGATTAAAAATTCGTTTCTTTGGTTTGAAAATTTCACTGTTTTGTGGAAAATTCGTTTTTGTTTGAAAAATTTAACTAATTGCATTAGAATATTCTTTTTAGCTTGAAAATTAAAATTTTTGTAAAAAATTCGCCTCTTTGGCTTAAAAATTAAACTATTTGATCGAAATTTCTTTTCTTTCTTGACTGAAAAACCTATCTGAGATAATAATTCAACAATTTTGCAGAAATTAATTCTTTTGTCGAAATTTTACCTTTTTTTATTGAAAATTTAATTGTTTTGTTCAAAATTCGTTTTTTAGATGAAAATTCATTAATTTTTGTGAAAATTTTACTTATTTGCTTTAGAATATTCTTTTTTGTTAAAACTTGGTCTTTTTTGGATAAAAATCCAATTGAGTTTTTTTTATTTTATACTTTTGGGTTGAAAATTCAACATTTTTGTATAAAATTCGTTTTTAAATTAAAAATTCAACTATCTGTATGAAAATCTTTTTCTTTAAAACATCTTGTTTTTTGGTTGAAAATTTAACTGTTTTTTTATTCTTCTTTTTAGATTAAAAATTTGTCTCTTGGGCTAGAAAATTAAACAATTCAACCGAGATTTCTTGTCTTTTGTTGACTGAAAAACCTTTCTTGATTGAATATTAGAATATTAAGAAATTAATATTTATTTTTTAATTAAAACTTCAACCTTTTTGTTAAAAATGCACCTCTTTTGTTTTAAATTCGTCTTCTTGGTTAAAAAAATTCAAATGCTTTTTAAAAAAATAGTTTTTTAGATAAAAAATTCAATAATTTGATTGCAATTTTTTTCTTTGACTTAAAAAACTTTCCTAGTTGGAAGTTTATCTTTTTGGGTTGAAAATGTATCACTAATGGTGAAAATTTCATCTTTCTTAGTTCAGAATGTAAGAGTTTGGTTAAAAGATAAACTACTTAATTGAAAATTAATTTTTTTGGTTGAACATTCATAATTTAAATAAAAAATTTATTACTATGCTTGCAAATGTATCTTTTTTATCAGAAAATTTCACTATTTCGTTGGAAATTCACGTATTTTTTTAATAAAAGAAATAATTGGACTTCTAATAATGTAGTCTTTTTTCGTAATTTGTGATGGGGGGAGGGGGATAATATAAAGAATTCAAAAAATTGCAACTTAGATTTCTCCTCAAATGTTCAGCTCCTCTATGGATATAAATAATAATTATTCATCAATATAAATAAATAAAAAAAAGTTTCGTTAAGCACTCCCAGTTGAAGACTCGCGGCTTCCTTCTATCAAGATAATTCATAATAATTCATTAGCAGCCTTTATCGCTAGAGATAATCTTTTGCGAGTAAGCGCAACTCGGCAGCTTCTTTCGTTCAAGATATTTTCCAGAATCGATAAAACACTCTTCTGCAACACGATTATCTACTTTGCTAATACTAATCGGGTATCGTCTTTCATTTTAAATAGCCGCTTGCGAATCCGTTATGGCGCCGTAAGACCGGTAATGATAAATAAATTTCTCTCTCTCTCTCTCTTTCTGATAATTTACAAGAGGACAAAAATTTTTTTATTTTATAGCGATAGTCCACATCTAAATGAAGTATTTAAATGAAGTATGTACTTTATTTTACACCTTTCATTCTTCTTCGCTGCTGAGATGACTTCAGAAAGAGGAAGTAAAGAAGACAAATTTATAATCCAGTTTACTATTATCACTTGATTTCAAATTAATAGCTAATTAAAAATATATATTAGAGGGTGGGGGTTTTATGCAGTTTTCCTCGCCCCTGGACAAATGTACAGGCAACTGCGGGTAGTTCTGCTATTAAATGGATCATCCTAACAAGACAATAATAATAATAATAATAAATCTCCCACAGACTAAAAACGAGCGGATGCAGAGCGCTTGGCTCGCGAACATTCCCCCCCCCCCCCCCCCCCCCCCCCGAGTGGAAGAAAAAGCACATTTTTTGGACAAAATGCGACTGACGGTGCAACTCTTAACAAAATTTGATTTTTCTTCTTTAGAATTGACCGTTATGCTTGCAGGTATAACATTTAAGTGTGAAATTTTTATTTTGACTTGACAGAAATTTGTTGTTTAACAACAAACTTACAACTTTTTGTTGCTAAACTTTTCCATGATACCATTTCTTTTAAGACCTTGAAATTCATTTAAAAAGGTAATACAGTAATGTAAAAACTAAACAAAAATAATTTATTAGTGGGTTAGAGTGACCAAAAGGTTTTTAATACTTTTATAAAAAAATTAATGAACAAAAGTCATTATTTCGTGATTTGCAATGATTAGCTAATTTTGACCCATAGCTTATGTATAAAGTATCTCATATAATGATGTTCGCTCACAATTAATTGAAAAGAGCAAATGATTACAAATTATTTGAACAATTTTTATAAACAAATGCACATTTTGCCCATTTAATGATGAAAATCCACAATTTTTTGCGGAATCCACTTAAGATGTTTTTACTAAGACTCCTTAAGTGACCAAAAAATGTTAATTATTTAAACAATTTTTAGAAACAAATGCACATTTTATCCATTTTATAATAAAAAAGTCTTCATTTTTTGCGGAATCATGTTAAAATGTTTTTTATAAGACTTCTTGCTATCATATTTTTCATAGTCATCAAAAAATGTTCATTATTTAAACAATTTGTATAAACAAATGCACATTTTTACCATTTTATGATGAAAAGCCTTGGTTTTTTTGCGGAATGAGCTTAAAATTTTTTTCCTAAGACTCCTTGCTATCATATTTTTCATTGCGACCAAAAAATGTTTATTATTTCAACAATTTTTATAAACAAATGTAGATTTTGCCCATTTTTTGATGACAAGCCTTGATTTTTTTCAGAATCAGCTTAAAATGTTTTTCCTAATACTCTTCGCTATCATATTTTTCAAATTCACTAAAAAATGTAAATTATTTAAACAATTTTTACTAACAAGTGCAAATGTTGACCATTTTTTTATGAACAGCCTTGATTTTTTTGTGGAATCAACTTCAAATGTTTTTCCTAAGACTCCTTGCTATCATATTTTGATGTTGACTAAACAATGTTAATTATTCAAACAATTTCTATTACTTTCTTACTATTTAATAGTAACAGAAAATGATAGTTATTTAAACGAGTTGCATAAACAAATACACATTTTGACCATTTTTTCAGGAATAGGTTTAATTTTTTCAGAATCAGTGTGAAATATCTTGAAAAAGAATCCTTGCTTTCATATTTTTATAGTAAACTGATATATGACAGCAAGGATTTTTTTACCGAAAATGGACAAAAATCTAGTGACCACCCAACTCTTCATAAATTGTAAAAAAAAAATTATTTTTTATTGAAAATCGTTTAAAAAATGATAATTTTCTGTCACTATTAAAACTATGATAGCATAGATTCCTTTGCAAGATTTTCCGAATTAATTTCGCAAAAAAATCAAGCCTATCAATGAAAAAATTGTCATAATGCGCATTTTTTTATAGAAATTGTTTAAATAATTAACATTTTTTGACCATTATGAAAAATATGATAGCAAGGAGTCTTAGGCTACACATATGAAGTTGATTCCGCAAAAAATCAAGGCTTTTCATCATAAAGAGGTCAAAATGTGCATTTGTTTATAAATTTTTTAAAAATAATTAACATTTTATGGTAACTATGAAAAATATGATATCAAGTAGTCTTAGGAAAAACATTTTAAGTTGATTCCGCAAAAAAGTCAAGCCTTTTTCTAAAAAAAATGGTCAAAATGTGCATTTGTTTATGAAAATTGTTTAAATAATTGGCATTTATCAGCTATTGTTAACTAATTGTAAGCGCACTTCATTATCTGAGATACTTAATACAAAAGCTATATCAAAATTAGCTAATCATTGCAAATCACGAAAAAATTACTTTTGTTTATTAATTTGTTTATAACATTATTTTTTAAAAATTCTCACTAACCCACTAATAAATTATTTGTAGATAGTTTTACATTGATTTATGACCTTTTTTAATGAATTTCAAATTCTTAGAAGAAATAGTATCATGGTAAAGTTTATCAACTAAAAGTTGTAAGTTTGTTGTTAAATAACAAATTTCCATTTGGTCAAAATAAAAATTGCAAAGTTAAATGTTATACCTTAAAGCCTTACGGTAAACTCTAAAAAAGATAAGTCAAAATCCGTTAAGAATTGCACTTTTCTGAGTCATATTTAAAAGTCCAAAGAATTTTAAGAGATTACGTTTTAAACATTTTTTTTAACTTTCAATATTCGAAAATTTGTCATTAGGAATTTCGAAATAGTTTTTTTTTGATATTCTCAAATAAACAGTTGCATTTGGAACGAAAAAATTCATTTTATACCAAAAAAGATTAATTTTCCAAAATATAAATTTTTGTAACCAAATATAAATTTTCTACTTAAAGGTTGAATTTTAGAACCCAAAGTACGAATTCTCCACAAAACAGTGTAATGTTCACAAACTATTTTAATTTTTCACGAAATATTTAAATTTTTTAGGTAAAAAAAATGTAACGAAAAAAGCAAACGAACTTCGAATTAAAATTATGAATTAACCAAAAAGCCAAGCTTTTAAGAAAGGTAGTTCAAATTTCAACGAAGGACATTAATTTTCAAACTAAAAACATTAATTTTTAAGAAAAAATTGAATATATGATATTTCAACAACAAAAATTGTATTTAGAAATTAAAAGCTGCTGGATTTATCAAAAAAAAAAAAAAAGAATGTTCAACAAAATAATAACATTTTCTAATAAATTTATTAAATTTCAGAACTAGAAATATTAATTTTCTTTAGAAACAATTATATATTTATGTGGAAAATTATTTTACTGCCAAAAAAGATTAGATTTTAACCAGAAGGTTGCAATTTTTACTACAACAGGTAAAAATTCCACTGTAAGAGATAATATTTTAAATCAAAAATATAAATGTTCAAAAAAATAATTGAATTTTCAATTTAAAAAAAAACGTTAGTCAAGCAAAATAAATTTCAATAAATTCGTTACATAAATTTTCGACAAATAGGTTCATTTTCGACCAAGAAGATTAATTTTCTAACAAATCAGATGCATTTTTCACAATATGCATACATTTTTAGCAAAGTGATTACACTTTCCACAATCGATAAATTTTCATCTAGAATAATTAATCTTCAAAAAAATGAATTTTCGACAAAGTAATTAATCATTTAACCAAAAAGCTCAATTTTCATAAAAAATACGAATTTTTTGGTACTGTGAAATTAAAAAAAAATAGTTCTTAAAAAATGGCAGTCCAAAATAAACTGTTAGATCAGTTAATGGTTATTCAAATTAATTAATTTAAACGAACTGAGATAAATAAATAATTCAAACAAATGATGGATTAAAAAATTAATCAGCCACAACAAAAAAGATTAATTTTTTGCCACAAAATCTGAATTTTTGACAAAAGACTTACATTTTAAAATAAAGATATGAATTTTCAACGGAAAATAATCATTTTTCACTAAATAGTTAAATTGATTTCTGAAAAAACTGTTCAATTTTTTACCAAGATCCTTGAACTTTAAACCACAAATGAGGAATTTTTAACAAAAGTTCATCTTTAACCCAATAAGTTAAATTGAGAACAACGAAACAAGATTGTCTGCCAAAAGTATGAATATTTAAAATTTTTAACAAAATAGTTACAAAAAGAGATTGACTTTCAACCAGATAGTTCAATTTTCAAGAAAGAATGATTTATTTTTAGTGAAGAAAGAAAAACATTACCTAAATTGTTGAATTTTCAAGCTAAAAAAATTAATTTTTACTTCAAAAGTAGACATAATTTAAATGACAAATTTCCAACAAAAGTCGAATATTTAACCAAATAATTTAATTGCCAACTAAAAGAATACATTTTTAAATAAAGATATTAGATTGTTGCCAAAAAAGTCGAATTTTCAATTAAATGGTTAAATCCGTGATTAAAAAAATTATTTTTTAACGAAAGAGTTGCATGTTTCGTAAAAAAGATGCAATTTTGACTAAAAGGGATGACTTTTAAACCAAAAAGATGAAATTTCAACAAAATCGTTTAATTTTAAACCACAAACGGTGAATTTTCAAACACAAATGGTGACTGTTAAACCAGAACAATTAATTTTCAACCAAATAGTGAAATTAAAGAACAAAATTATTTATTTTCGACTAAAAATTTGGAATTTTCAACCAAAATTTAAATTCAAAATAACTAATTTTACTTTTAATAAAAAGAATATATTTTTAAACAAAAATATTATTTTCTTAACAAGAAAAGATGAATTTTTAGCAAAATAGCTCAATCCTCAACCAAAAGAGATTCATTGTTAAGCAAACAGTTGAATTTTCTTCCAAAAAGGTTAAATTTTTAACAAAAAGATGATTTTTTAACCTAATAGTTACATTTACAACCAAGAAGTTCGTTCCGCAAAAAGAGTAAATTTTTCAAAAAAAAAAAAAAATGATGGATCTTTAATCAAAAACCAAAAATTGAAGGAATTGTTAGAAGCAGGAATTCCTCCACAAGAATTTTCCCTTACTTCACGTAGTTTGGCTGAAAATTTGAATTTTTTATTTGTTTATCGTATTTTCTATAATGGAATATTTGATTTTTGGATATGATTTTCAATCAATAAAACCATAACCATTAGTCAAAAAATGCTGGTTAACGAACGGTCTCGAAACGTAGATATCCGTAGAAAAACTGAGACGTGAAATTTGCTGACGATTCTAATACTTTCTCAATCACAAATTATACGAATCTAAAAAAGACCACTTTTTAAACAGGTTAATTGAATCCTCAATGGAAACAGATTAATTTTAACCAACATTATTATACTAAAAATGTTTACTAAACAAAACGAAAGGAATCTTTCTCCGAAAAGGGGTCCGGGGTTCGATCCCTGAACCGGTACCTCTGGAAATTTTTCTATGTACCTTTACTGAGGTTCTGATGGTTCGGAACCCACCTTTAGCTGTAGGTCCTTCCATCGTTTACTTGACTGCAACCCAGTCCGTCAATGATGGGGTATAAACCAGCCTTTGTCCAATATGTTGGGGAAGACTGCTCTCATCAGATCACTTGACTGCATTATAAAAATGCGTCCGTGATCAATGATATATACCGGGGGTAGCCTTGTGTTGAATAATCAAAATAAAATCCCATCATAACCAAAAAATGCCTTCGACATGTTGGACAGTAACCATCTTAAGCCTGTGACAAAATTATAATAGTTTGTCCCAAAAAAAAATCCGTAAATAATAAAATAATGTTCCAA
Source organism: Belonocnema kinseyi (assembly GCF_010883055.1). Taxonomy (NCBI): domain Eukaryota; kingdom Metazoa; phylum Arthropoda; class Insecta; order Hymenoptera; family Cynipidae; genus Belonocnema; species Belonocnema kinseyi. The sequence continues at coordinate 107,744,241 of NC_046665.1, read as the reverse complement.
CTGAAAAGTCCCGTACAGGAACCTCGGAGGATCGTGGATATGTAGCTGACAATGAATCATATACACATGGTTCAGGTGGTCAGATGTTTGAACTTTATATTCAAGCTGATAATTTCCATACAGGAACCTCGGAGGATCCTGGAGATGTTGCGGGACATGAATCCTATACAAATAGTTCAGGAGGTCAGACTTCATGTCCCGGCTGAAAATTCCCGTACAGGATCCTCGGAGGATCCTGCACATGCTGCTGGACATGAATCCTATACAAGTTGTTTAGGTGCTCAGATGTTTGGTCTTCATGTTCTAGCTAAAAATTCCAATACAGGGACCTCGGAAGATCCTGGACATGAATCCTATACAAATAGCTTAGGTGGTCAGATGTCTTACATCATGTTTCCATTAAAAATTTTTATACAGGAACCTCGGAAGATCTTCGACATGTCGCTGCACATAAATCCTATACAAATAGACCAGGTGGTTAGACGCCCAGACTTCATGTCACAGCTGAAAATTCCCGTACAGGAATCTCGGAGGATCCTGGACATGTTGCTGCACATGAACCCTATACAAATGGCTCGGGTGGCCGTTTGTCTGGACCTAATGTTACAGCTGAAAAATCCCAAACAGGAACCTGGGAGGATCCTGGACATGTTTCTGAACATGAATCCTATACGTGAACCTGCATAGAAACTAATCGACAAGGGTTTTCTAACGGCTCAGCTTTCTCAATACTGCGTTCGATATTCAAGGGAATAGAAGAAAAGGAACTTTATAACTTTAACCTATATAAAGCCGTTCTTGCTACGGATTTCTGTGAAGGACCTGATACGTGTTTCTGTACAGGAACCATGCCTCAAATCATTTTTCCAAGAACCTGTACAGGAACCTATACTCTACCATTCAAAGGACCATGTACAGGTTTATTTTAGCAAATCCCTAAATAGGAACCGTAAATATTACCTGTGCAAGATTCCTCTGCAAGATCGTGTCCAGAAACATATCTAGGATCCGCCGAGGTTCCTGTACAGGAAATAGGTTTTTTTTATTTTCAGTAGATTTGATTTAAAAACTTATTAAATTTTTTTTCTTTTAATTATATCATTTTTACTGTGACAAATCTTTCATAATAACAAGCAATAAATTAAAAAGAAAGAGTGAAGCGGATGTACACCTGTCAGCAGAAAGAGACTCGACAAAGAAAAATTGTGGTACAGGGGGGAGTTTAAGTTGGAAGAGATTGCTCAATTTAATGCATCCGTTGAATACCTTTGTTGGGTCTAAATTTCTGAGCTAATTTTTTTTTTAAGATCAGACGCTTCCTTTTTTCCTGGTAAAATAATATAAAGTTATCTCATTGAAACTTTTTTTTATAAATATTGTAATAAAGAAATGAGCCATTTGGCAGACAGTCTTCTGTATTTTTTCTTTGAATTAAAAAAAACTTTAAGAAGGTTCTCTGAAAAACCGCCAGTATTATTTTTTGAAATATTTTTTTGTTCTATTTTTGCTTAAGAAAGATATCTTATCGGCTTAGTGCGTATTAAACTTTTTTATACTATTTATTTATAAAACATAAATAAATTGTTCGTTCTCTTGTTTTTTAAGTGAGCATTAATAAGATAGTCAAAAATATTTTATGGTTTTAAAGAAGCTTTCCGAATAGATAATTTGTTAATTTTGTTATTGATTCAGCCAATTTTTTTATTTAAAAATACTATCTAAGTTTTGTAAACCTAATTTTCATTTTATCGAAAAACGTGCAAATTTTTTTCTATTAATGGATGTCTCAAAGCAATTCAATAATGATATCTCTTTATTGTTATCACATCATAATCTCCTTTGTAATGATGTAAAAAAATGAATTAAAATGTCAAAATTTTTTTAGCCCATAAAAATAAATAAAAAGTTGTCATTTTGAACATTTTTAATAAATAAGTTTAGATTTTTCGTCTTTCATAAGCATTCTATTGACTAATGAATATACATAAAAGTTTGTTAGTTCAAATTTATTTGCTTTAAGATAAAATGTGACTATGCCATTTTTTTATTTAAAATTGATATTCCAAACTGAATTTTGATATTTTCTTGTTGAAAATTCTTCCCTTACGGTTGAATTCAACTGTTTTTTTTTCAATTGAAATTTTGTTTAAAATTTTATTATTAAATACTTGGTTTAAAGTTAAACCAATTTTTTAAAAGTTATTTTTTTGGTATAAGATTCATTATTGTAACTGAAAATTTAACTAATTGGTCGTATTTATTTTTTATTCATATTTTCTGGTAGAAAATTCATATTTTGGACTTGAACATTCAACAACTTAGTAGAAAAATAAACCATTTGTTCAGAAATTAACTTTTTTGTTGAAAATTGATATTTTTGGAAGACAATTTATCATTTAAAATCTTAACTATTTGATATTTGATGATAAATTTATCCTTTACGCGTTTAAAATTTAACTATATGTTTAAAAAAATTAATGTATTTTGTTGAAAATTAACCTTTTACTGGTTAAACTTGCTTGAAAATTCGTTTGTTTTTTACTTCAAATTAATTGTTTTAATTGAAAACGTGACCTTTCTATTTTAGTTACATATTCGTCCTTTTCGTTAAATTTTAACTGATTGTAAATTGTTTTTTTTTCCTGAACATTATTTTTTCAAACTGAAATTTCAACTATTCCAGTTTTGGTGGAAGACTAAACTTTTCATATTAGAATTCAGATATTTGATTTAAAATTTATATAATTTATTAAAAATTCCTCTTTTGGTAGAAACTTAATCATTTTTATTGAAAACTCATCTTTTCAGGTTAAAAATTCAGCTCCACGGTTTAAAATACAACTATTTAGTTAAAAGCTTAATTTTTTGCTGAAAATTCAACTATGTTGTTAAAGTTGTCTATTGCCGTCACAAATTCAACTGTTTTGTTGTAATTTTGCGTTTTTTTATAGTAAATTCATTTGTTATGTTAAAAAATGCATCATTCTTGGATGAAAATTCCTCTTAATTAACTGAAAAGTAACTGTTTTGAGGGAAATTCAACTTTTCGGGTGCAAATTTCGACTCTCTTCTAAACAGTTTGTAAAAAATTCAACTATTTTGTGAAAAATTAAATTATTTTGTTAAAAATTAATCTTATTTGTTAAAGTCATCTTTTTCAGTTGAAAGATCCACTAACCTGATAAAAATTCGTCCTTTTGGGTTGAAAATTCATCTTTTTTGGTTCAAAATTAACATAGAATTTAGGAAATTTAAATTAGATTGAAATCAAATTGAATATCCTATTTAACATTCAATAATGAAGTTCATGTATAGAATTCCTTAAAATAAAAACAAAAATCCAAAGAAAAATGAAATTCGTATTAAAAATTCGCTAGGTTACTTTGAAGGGGGTTTAAAAGTAGCCCAAAATAGGTGACGTACTTTGTGGATGTCTCCTTATCCGAATAGCAGTTGTCCGTCTTTTCATCTATTATGCCCTTTAGATGATTAACTGGTAAGAACCACCTGAGGTGCATAGTATCTAATAAATAGTACATCTAAAAAGAAAAAAAAACATTTGTCCTAATGTTCTATAGAATGAGGAACCTAAAATTTACGAAGGAAGCTTCACCTGGAGTGTGTGTATACAAGCAGGCCAGCAGGCAGTCATGTAGGCGAGGCGGTCCGGGTTGCTTCATTCCATTCGCGATATTCCACATTCTTCCCACACGTGTAAGACACATTGGTAGGTATAAGGTAGGTATAAGGTACACGGGCTTCAGATGCCTACTCCTGATACGTTCTACTACCGTGGCATGCCATTTATGGGGCAGAGAACATCCGAACCGTTTACATTTACGGGATTGCAGGGGAAGACACTTAACTGAAATCTCCAAGTGCGAAAACTTTTGCGACAAATCCCACAACCACAACCGCAACGCGCCTCGACGATTTCTTCAGCTCTTATGTTCAACAGTAAACCCGGAATGTAACCTGAAACCCTGTTTTTTAAATGCATACTTTTTATTCAATATTGCGGCACTGAATAAACCTAGGCTTATAGTCTGTCTGATGTTCGGCCTTTTTGAGATGCAGCAAAATCTAGCCAAAAAAAGTGACAAATCAAGTTTGATTTTTGACCGAAATTGAGGTAGCTAACGTCTCTTGGTCTTAAGAAACAAATTAAACGAAGAACGTGCAATGCCCTTACTTATTATCACCTCCCCTACTTCCCCACTCTTCCCATTCCATCCCTTTTTCACATGTTCTTCTCTTCTGCTTTCTCTACTTTCCATTCCCTACACTCATCCTTACTCTAGACCTTCCTATACTCCTATGTTTTACTTCTTTTACACTTCTCCCTTCCTATACTTTCTCCTACACTTCTATACCGTTCTTCTCTTCCCCTACGTTATCTTCTCTATACATACTTGTCTATCCCTTCTATTATTCCCCTCCACTTACTTCACACAATTTTATCTTCCCTAAAACTTCCTAATCTCCCTACTATAATCCTCATATTTCTTGTACTCTCACTACTTCTAACGGTCTTCAACATTTGAACTCCTACTCATTGCCTCTACTTTACTTTTCTTCCCCTCGCCAATTCACATGACACTCTCCTGTACTTTCTTTGTGCATTATGCCCTATTCCACTTTCTATCATTTTACCTCTTATATTCCTCGTCTCCTCAATTGCTCTACCTCCAATTTAATGTATCATACTTCTCTTCCGCTACTTTAACTTCTGTTATTCGGCTTACTTTCTGCTCTAGGACTATCCTCGCTTCACTGCTCTCACTTTCATCTTCTCTACGCCTTCCTACTCCTCCAACCATGTTCCTCCTCTCTTCACCCCTATTTCATCTCTCCTCACTTTTTTTCTACCCTCCCCTGATGCTCTAACACTTCCTTATACTTCATACAACCCCTACCCCCTCCCGTACTTAACGATTCAATCTGCTACTCACCATCCCCTCCTGTACTTTTCTTTTCTCCTCGTTAAATCTGCTTCTTCCTATTCCCAACTTTCCTACTGACATCCCATTACCTCTACTTCCTCATCCGTTCATTCACTTCGCCTACGGTCAAAAAAGTACGACGGACAGACATCTAAACAAAGTCATAAGGATTTTTTTCTGGAACTACGAAACCCCAAAGATATAAGAATTAACAGTGGCTGGTTCGTAATTTAAAGCAATGAAAGTAAGAGTAAACATACATCTACTTTCAGTTACCCGCTGGCCTTTCCTGCACCGTAAAAAATCTCTGTTGGGAACTACCAATAAGGGCAATAAATTTATTGTTTTTTGTTTCTTTATTTTTATCTTTCTTTCTGTCTTTTTGTTTTGTTTCTTTTTTGTTTTTTATTTTTTGTTTCTTCTCTTGCTTTTTTCGTTTTGTGTTTTTTCTTTTTCGTTTTTTGTTGCTTTTTACTCTTGTCGGCTTTTTGTTTGTTGTATGATGTTTTTTCTTCATTATTTGTAGTTTTTTATAATTTTTTTCTCGTTTTTTTATCATTTTCGTTTTTGTTTTTTTCTTTTAGACTGATTTTCGTGCTTTGTTCCTCGTTGCTTGTTATTTGGTGTTTGTTTTCTGCTGTTTACTGCTCATTGTTTTTTTTGTCTTGTATTTTTGTCTTTTTTCGTTTTTTTTTAAATTTTGCTTTTTGTTTTTTTATTTTTTTTTTATTTTTTGTCTTGTCTTTCTACTTTTATTTTGTGATTATTTTTCGTACTTTTCCTTTGCTTCATTCTGTTTGCTGTTATCTTTTTTTTCTTGTCTGTTATCTTTTGTTTGTGGCTTGTTGTTTTTAACTGCTGTTTATGGTTTGTTTTATTGTGTGCTGTTTATTGTTTTTTTTTAAATGTTCATTGTCTGCAGTCTGTCTTTTGTTGTTTGTTGTTTGCTGTTTGTTGTTTTTTGTTTGTTGTTTGTTGTTTGCTGTTTGTTGTTTGTTTTTTGTTGTTTGTTGTTTGTTGTTTGTTGTTTGTTGTTTGTTGTTTGTTGTTTGTTGTTTGTTGTTTGTTGTTTGTTGTTTATTGTTTGTTGTTTGTTGTTTGTTGTTTGTTTTTTCTTTTTTGTTGTTTGTTGTTTGTTAAGCAAAAACGATTACGTTAAATATTTGTCAAAGGGTATCGATCCTGATAAATAGAAACATTACACACCTTACAGGGCGAAATATTCTTTGAACAATTAATAATTTTTAAAACACCTGCATTCCATGTTGAATTTTTCTTTTTTAATTACCTTTGTAGCATGAATTTTACATAAAACTGAACATTCCTCAAGGACTAACTAAACTAAACGGTTGTAGCATAATAAAGATAAATTCATATTTCTATATCAACCTTTTTTATTCATTTACTCAGAGAAATCAGTGAGACTATTTGTTTTGTCAATCGTTATCCCAGAGATCAAATATAATTTATTGAATAAGAAATTTTCTAATTTTTGAAGAGACTAACTGCACTGATATCACTTTGATAAGGCTTCAAGAGATCTACTTTTTGCAAACCAGTCCTGTATGTAGTCTTAAAAATGAAGCTACACTTCCATTAGCTCTAGTTATCAAAATGATAAGAGGAGAAATTTCTTATCCTTCCGATAAAGCAACATAATATCTTCAATTGATTTTTCAGTTCCACATTGTTAAAATTTCCAGTTCGTAATTTTAATTTTCTAGAATTTTAAAATCGCAATTTGGTGGTAAGGGCAACGGACCAGCAATCGATAAACCTGTGGTTCGATTCCGAGCAGAGCGAAGGAGAGGAATCTTTTTTCAAAGATAAAATTTAATTGATAAACAATATTTAAAATTTTAAATACATTTTTTTAATGATACCAAATGTTAAGAACTTAAAATAAAATGTAGATTTTAAAGATTTCGAAATAAGATTGTGCCGTTTTTTTAAAGATTTTTAAGGGTTTCAAGACAATCTAAGAAATATTCTTAAGATTCTTAGTAATATGCAATCATTTACTATTTTGAAAAATGAATGATAAGAACCTATTTTTTTAAAATTCCACAATTTACAAAAACTAATCTTTAAACAGACTAACAAAATTTTAAGACTTTAAAAGATTTCGGAAAGCTTATCAAATTTTCCATTTTTTACCGAGTATCAAAAACTCCTAAGCATCTTTTAAATTGTTTCAAATTCCTTACACAATTTTGTCAAATTTAAAATAATATAATATTCGAAGTCTGTTTTAGCTGAAAAAAACTCTGAAAACTCTCTTGTAAAAAGAGTTTTAACGTAAAATAATAAAATTCCAAACAGGCTCAAAATCTCTTCAAAAAATAGGATGTTTTAGTTTTTATTTCACTAAAAATTAGAATTTCTAAACAAATGCCATCATCAAAATTAAGGTTTAAAAAAAGATTTACGTCTTTTAACAATTGTATGTTATGTTAAGATTTTACAACATGAAATGTTGTTTTAGAACAAAAATCGTTATAATTTAAACAAGATTTAAGATTTTCTTTCAATTTTGGATTATTTAAGTGTTTTTCATCGGTAATTTGTATTATCAATCTAAAAAAATGATTTAAATTAATTTTTTAATTTTAACAATTGAAGGTTATGTTAACGTTTTACGCCCAACATTAGTATTTTAGAACAAAAATCATTAATTAGGACAAGATTATAAATTTTTTAACAATTTTAGATTATATTAGTGTTATTCTTCGATAATTCGTATTTTTAATTGAAAAAACAAAATTTAACGAAGATTCGAATACTATAACAATTTTAGGTTATTTTCGCGTTTTACACAAAAATTATTATTTCAAAAAAAAATCATTATAATTTGAAGAAGAAGATTAAGTGTATTTGAACAATTTTGAATTATTTTGGTTAGAAAAACTACAGGTAAGAATAAGTTATTTTAACAATTTTATGTTATTTCAGGGTTTACAAACCAAATTTAGCATTTTCAGTCATAAATAATTATGAACATGTGAAAGAAGAATAAAATATTTCTACAATTTTAAGTTATCTTAGCGTTTTGCGTCAGAAATTAGTATTTTTAATTTAAAAAAATATATTACAAAGAATATTCATAATTTTTGAACAATTATAAGTTACGTTACAATCTTATATTTAAAATGGGCAGTTTCAACAAAAAAAATTATTCTAAATTCGACATATTTCGAATCTTTGAGAAATTTTTAATTATCTTAGTGTTTTACTTCAGAAATTGAAATTTTGAATAAAAGAAAAAAATAGATCTCAAAAACGATTGAAATATTTGTACAATTTTAGGTTATGTTATGGTTTACACAAAAATGGGAATTTTCACGCACAAATCGTTATAATTAGAACTGGGTTTAAAAACTTTAAACAATTTTGGCTTATATTACAGTTGTTTATCAGAAATTTTTATTTTTAATTTCAAAAAAATAGATGATACCACTATTCATAATTTTAAAACAATTATAGGTTACATTAGAATTTTACGTCTAAACTCGACAGTTTCAAACAAAAATGATCATGATTTAGAATCTTTCAAGAATTTTGAATTATCAGTGTTTTCACTTCTGAAATTGAGACTTTTCACTTGAAACAATAATTTTCAAAGACAATCTAAGTGTTTAAACAATTTTAGGTTATGTTAGCGTTTACACAAAGAATTGGCATTTTTAAACACAAATCATTATAATTTGAACGAGGTTAGAAATCTGTGAACAATTTTTGGTTGTGTTAGTGTTTCTCTTCAGAAATTAGTATTTTTGATTTAAACAAAAGAAAAAATTGCAAAGAAGATTTATAATTTTTGAAAAATTCTAGGTTCCGATAGAGTCTCATGTTTAAAATTAGCATTATCAATCAAAAAATTTTATAATATTTTTCCTCGTAAATTAAAATTTTTGTATTAAAAATCATTATATTTCCAAGAAGAATTAGAATTTACGAAAAAATTATATTGTGTTAGAATTTTACATCGGAAATTTCTATTCCTAAACAAAAATCATTATAATTTAAACAAAATTTAAAATCTGAGAACAATTTTGAATTTTTTGTGTTGATTTAAAACAAAAACCATTAGATTTTAAATAAAATTGACATTCTTACACAACTTTTTGTAAGTTATTGGATTAGATACTATGAAATACAAAATTATGTATCAAAATTAATGTTAATTTAAAACTTTTAAATTGTATGAGAGAAACAAAAACAATAATAAATCGTGTTTGTTTTCTGGTATAAAAAAAAAATTTTTCTAAGAATTATTGTCACAGTTTCAGTGAAGTTAACAAAGCACTTTTTAACTATTTTCACTGGAACTTTAAGGAAATGATTGTTACTATTGTTGGTTTTTATCGAACAGAATGATCCTTCCAAGTTTTCGCCAAGATTCGCAGGTGTACCACTGGGAAAGGAGTGACCCGTTTTCGCACCTGCGGTGGGAGTCACCGCGATAGTATTTGAAAATCCTTACAAGGAGAGCCGATCTGCCGACGCGACGAGTTTGAACCTTCAGACTTCCGGGTGCGCAAACTCAAAAGAATGCGAATTCTAAAACGCGCTTGATATTTTACCATTGTTTCAATATGCCTTTTGATTATCTTATGAGAGTTTAAAGTAGTTTTCCTGCAAGAAATCAGGTCCTGGAAAAGAAGTTTTTTTTTAAATTAATTCATTAACTGATTTAAATTCGATGTGGTTCGAGAAAAGGACCTTCTCTCTTCCTAACCCTACTTCCAGCCCTATTTCTATATTTTGCTTTTTTCCCCAATTTCATCTCTTACTCTGATTTCCCCTTTCTCCCTCTAATTCCTAACACCTTCGAGTACATTTCTCCACTCACTTCCCTCATTTTCATCCTTTCTAAAACTGCCTACTCTCCATACTATAATCCTTTTCCCTTCGCTTCTTAGTCTTTATCACTCAGTTTACTTTCCTATCCTCTCATATTTCCTCTACTCCCTTACTTCTTATTTCTGTTCTCTCACTTTCCTTGCTTTTCCTTTCTTACTTTCTCTTCACTGACATCCATTACTTACATTCAATTTTCCTACTTTTTAAACCTCACATCCCACACATTTATTTCTATAGCTTCTCTTATTTCTTTTTCCTCTGTTTGTCCTAATTCCACTCTGATAATTATATTACTTCTCATTCCCGCCCTTACTTCTCACTCATCTACTTCCACTTTGCTCAATTCCCTGATATTCATTCCCTACGCATCCTACCCACTCACTATCTCACCCCTTTATTTTTTATATTTGCCTTTTCCTCCTCTACATGCCAATCTTCACATTCTTCACATTCCACATTTTTCTTACTTTCTACTTCCACGCTTTCCAAGATTACCTTTATCTATTGCCCCTCCAACTACTTTCCCTTTCTCTACTCCCCTTCCCCTCACATGCCTTCCTCATACTTTCTACTCCTACTTCCCAACCCCACACATCACACTCTTCTAATCCCAGCACGTCCCTTGCTTTTCATTTTGTATATTTCTCATAATTACACTCTTATACTTCACCTACCCTCCCTTCCCTTAATTCTCCCGCACATACTTTTCTGCTTTATAATTCCCCTACTTTTATTCCCCATGCATCCCACCCTTTTCATTCCTAACCACCTTCACTTATCTAAATTCTGCCTTCTTTAAATACAAACCCCTCACATTCTTCACATCCTTTTTTTCTACTATTTTTTACTCCTTCATTTTTCTTACTTCTCCTTTTTCTATTTTCCTACCCCTCACATTTCTCAATTACACTCACTTCTTCCACTTCCTATCCCCTCAAATCTCACAACACTTCACTTCTCCTTCCCTCCCTTACTTCTTCCACATCTACTCTCAATCTCCTAAATTCTCCTAGTTTCGTTCTCTACGCATTTCACCCCCCTCACTTTTTCACCCCTTTACTTTTCTTACTACTTACTACTCTATATCTCAATTCTTCACATTCATTAGATCCGTCACTTCTCCTACTTACCACTTTCTCACTTTCCTCACTTTCCTTTCTCTACTTCTCCTTTTTGAAGTTATCCTTCCTCTACTTCCCTTTCCCTGTCATTCCTTTCTTATACTTCCTTCTCTTGCTTCCCAATCACTTACATCCCACACTTCTAATCCGGTACTTCCCTTATTTCTCCATCCTATTCTGCTCATTATTTCACTATAATCCTTCTTTTACTTCTCCTTCCCTCCCTTGCGTCTCCCACATCTACTCTCCCTCTCCTCAATTCCCCTACTTTCATTTCCTACGCATTTCACCCCCCTCACTTTTTCATCTCTTCACTTTTCTTACTTCTCACTCATCTACATCCCAAGCCTTCATGTTCTTCACGTCCGACACTTCTCCTACGTTTTACTTTCTCACTTTATTTAATTTCCTTTCTCTACTTCTTCTGTCTCTACTTTTTCTTTCTGTAGTTCTCCTTCCTATGCTTCCCTTTCCCTCCCATCCCTTTCTCATACTTTCTTCTCTCACCTCCTAATCCCTTAAATCCCACATTTCCAAACCTATAATGTCCCTTAATTCTCCCGCATCTACTTTCCTGCTTCAAAACTCCCGCACTTTATTTTCTCACGCATTCTACTTCCTTCCTCTCCCCCTTCACTTCTCTTAATTCTCCCTCCTATACATTCCAAACCGTCGCATTCTTCGTATCTCTATCCCTCACATTTCTCACTTACACTGACTTCTCCTACTTTCCAGCCCCTCACATCCCACATTTTCAATCCCGTAACTTCCCTTATTTCTCCATTCTCTACTTCCGCTAATTTCACTTCCATACTTCTCTTCCTTCTCCCCCCTCCTCTTCTCTTTTACTTCTCCCTCATCCATATACATTCCATTCATAAGAATAAAATATATAAAAATAAAGCAGAAAAATTAAGGGAAAAAACTTATTTACCTACTAACTTTTTATTTTTTTATTTTTCCTATTTTTATCTGAGTAGGTAATTCAACATATGAGTAAGCCACTTGGAATAAGCAAAAGCTAAAATACATACCACATGTGCCAAACCGAAGTTTATCGGAACATGTACCAAACGGATGGTTAAAAATTCTGATTAATATTTTAATTCAGTTGAAGCAAACCGGATTCAATATTATTATTAACATTTTTGTTATTATAAAAAAGATAAATTACGTATTTTTAATGTTTTGCTGTCTTAAAAATAGCTTTTAGTGGATTATTCAAGAAAAATAGTTGACCGTCAAAAATAAATAAAGATTAATTGTTCTGAAAGCTTTGAAAATTATATCTACGCAAAATTTGTAAACTTTAAAATTTTATTTTTCACAGTTAGACATATCTTTGAAAATTATTCAAAACATGAATCGGATCCCACATTAATATTATCTGGTTAAAATAAAAGACTGATTCGTTCAGGATGCTCTTGATAATTTTTTTTCCACATGAAGTCAAGAGAGTACTGGATCAAAAGAAAGATCTAATTAGCATAGACCAGTTGTAACGAGGCGTATGAAATACCAGGAGAAATACCGAGGCAATAAATTAATTAAACGACGCGATTAATCCGACTCTTAAAAAAACTTTCGTGTACTAGCTATTGGATCGACTCTCCCAACCTCGAGCTATCTAATTTCAGGACTAAAGAGTCCCACGATAGGAATCGACACCACGAAATCTATCTCGCTATTCCCAGGGAATCAACCACATGAAACTTTATTTGTAATCTCTAATATGTAGAGGGTAGAAAAGTTGTTGGTAGGCTTAAAACAAAAGTATTTTCTATCCTACTAAGTGTAAATAAGACGTTTAAACCTCCCACTCCCATAATTTTTCTCCTATATTTCAAACTTCGCCCCTCACTTGTCTAAAATTTGCCTAACTATTCTCTCTCCTATTTGTAAGTTGAAAGTTGTCAGTGTAAGTTGTAAATTGCAGCTCGTGATTTGTGAGTTGTAAGTTTGGAGTTGCCAGTTGAAACTAGTGAGTTGTGAGTTGCCACTTTTGAGTTGTGAGTAGAAACTAGAAAACTAGCAACTAGTGATTTGTGAGGCGCAACTAGTAAGTTGTGTGTTGTGAGTTGTGAGTTGTGAGTTGTGAGTTGTGAGTTGTGAGTTGTGGGTTGTGTGTTGTAGAAGATCTAAAAATGAAAAGTATTAAGGGGGAAACAACTCTGGTAATCAGCTGGACCGCTCGGTTATCTAAAATGGTAATCTGGTGTAATCCATCGTTATTCACTTGTAACGCGGAGTAATTAAAGTAAATCGTGGTAATTCCAATATTCCGTAATAACTCACTTTTAAGGCGTAGTAATCGACTTATCATCTTGATCATCCCGCTCTAATACGTTGTAATCCACTTGTAATACTGTTAATTTGAAATAATTTAGGTAATCCAAGTAATCAACTTGTAATTCAAAGTAATCTACAATTTTTCAAATATTTTTTTAAAAGTATTGTTTTGTATTTTTGTTGAAAATTATATTTATTGACTGAAAATCTAACTATTCCATTTTTTATAAAAATTTATCTTTTTCAGTTGAAAAATCCTATATCTTGTACAAAATTCAACTTTTTTGGTAAAAATTATTCTACTTCTTAAAAAGTAATTTTTCGTTTTAAAATTCAGTGGTTTCGTTGAAAATGCGTTTTAGGATGAAAATCTAACAAAATTATTAAGAATTATTTTTTTTCAGTTTGGAAAAAAATTTATTTATGTTTTTAACTGAAAATTTAAATATCCCGTTTTTAGTTGAAAATATAACTATTTGGTTAAAAATTAAAGTACTTTGTTGAAAATACATTCTTCTGATCAAAAATTCTTGATTTTAATTGAAAGTGGATTCGTTGGAAATTTAACTATTTTGCTGCGAATTAAATTTTTGGGTTGGAAATTATTTTTTTCTACTGAAAACTTAATTTTTTCATTTTTTTTTAAATTCGTCTTTTTGTTAGAAAATCTATCTTTTTGCGCAACTATTCATCTTTTTGGTTAAAAATTAAATTTTATTGGATTATATTAAATTGAATTATATTTTTTGTTTAACATTGGTATTTTTTTATAGAAAATTAATATTCTTGTTCAAAATTCGTTTTTTTTTGTTGATGCATCGTTTCACTTGAAAATTCAACTGTTTCGTTAATTTTTTTACTTAATAATAAATATTTTGTTGGAAATTATTTTTTTTTTTTGCACACAAATAACTTTTATAGTTAAAAATGTAACTATCTCATATTTTGGAAAAAACTTATGTTTCTTGGTTGAAAATTTTTTTTTGTAGAAAATCCATGTTTTATTTTTTATTAACTTAACTTTTTTCAAGTTTTGGTAAAAAATTAACTTCTTAAAATAAAAATATATCTATTTCCTTTTTTCTTAAAAGTTCCATACAAAATAAAAAAGGTTTGATTGAAAATTCGTGTACTTTGTTAACAATTATCCTTTTTTGGTCGAAACCCAATCTTTTTGGTTGCAAACTCACTTCTTTGGTTGAGAATTAGTTTTTTTTTTAATTGAGAATTAATTTGTCTAACTAAAAATTCAAAGAAATTTTGCCTTCAAGTTTTTTTTAAGAGACATATAATCTTTTTGGGAGAACATCCATTTTTTGTAAACTCATCATTTTTAGTTGAAAATTCATTTATTTTGTTACAAATTTCAAAATTACATTTGAAATAAAAATATTTAGTTAAAGATTCATGTACATTGTGTAAAAAAAGTTGTTTGTAGAAAATTAATCTTTTTGATTTAAATTTTATCTCTTTAGTTAGAAACTAGTTGTTTAAAAATATAAGAAATTTGGTTAGAAATTGCTGTTGCTTTTTTTATTAATTTTTTTATTTAAAAATGTAGCTAGTCCATTTTTTTGCAAGAAATTTCAATTTTTTGTTGAAAATTCGTATTTTTTAGTCGAAAATTCGATTATTTTTGTCAATTGAAAATCTTTGTTTCTTGTTTGAATTATATTTTTTAAAATTAAAAATGGATATAATAAAATGTTGTAAAACTAAATCTTAAATTTTTTTCAAATTCTCTTAAGCAAACAAATGTGACATTCTTTGATACCCCCCTTCAACTATAACCTAATTCCTGACACACCAATTTTTAGAGAGATATAAATATTTTTATAAAAAGTTCATCTTTTAAATTTTGCCACTAAGCCCGAAATTGCTAATCCGTTTGGCCATTTTGTCGGACATTTAATCGCAGTCTTTATCAAAGCCTACGCCAATTAA
Organism: Belonocnema kinseyi; assembly: GCF_010883055.1. Taxonomy (NCBI): domain Eukaryota; kingdom Metazoa; phylum Arthropoda; class Insecta; order Hymenoptera; family Cynipidae; genus Belonocnema; species Belonocnema kinseyi. The sequence goes on along the minus strand of NC_046665.1, from coordinate 107,729,081 downwards.
ATCCAATCAAATGTCGATAAATGAAGAATATATCAATTTTGTTCTCATACGCGCAGACAGTTTATAAACGATAAGAAATAAGCATAATAAAGTTGTGTTTGGTTGACGAGTTCTTAAGTCTTATGTGGGAGGAGCGAGAAAAACTCGTACGATACTTAGATTACTCCTAAAAAAAAAAATTTTTTAGGAAATATTTTTTCTAGCACTAATTTTTTCATGGAAACTACCTTAAAACCCTAAAATCGTAAAACATTGTTATTTTATTACCATGTTTTTCTTCTAGCGTTAAATCCTGAAAATCAATAAACCTAAAACCCTTATTACTCTATTACTTGATAACACTGAAATCCTATTGCCTAAGAACCTTGACACTTTATTAGCCTAAAACCCTAAACAAATTGAGAACCTGATCTTCTATTATTGGATTACCCTAAAAACCTAAAACCCTAAAACTTTACCCTGAAAACCAAAAACCCTATTAATATATTACCCTATTACTTCACTTTGGAATTAACCTACTAGCATTTCACTTTATAACCCTAATAATACTTCGAAACCCTAAAACCGTATTACCCTATTAGTATATTACCTTATCACCCTACAATACTAATAGCATAATACTCTGCAACGCTAAGATGCTAAATTAAACTCTAAAATTAGCATATGGCTTAATTAGCTTATTATCCTAAAAATCTGATTCTCTAATACTCTGCAACACTAAAACCCTAATAGTTTACAAACATATTACCCTGTAAGTATCATCCTATTGTCTTATTACCTAAAAACTTTAAATCCTAAAAATCTTAACTCATATTGTGCTATTGCCATATTACGCTACGGCACTACTGTCCTATTGTCTATGACCATACTATCCTGAAACCCTAAAACCCTATTTCCCTATTATCAGATTACTCTGTTGACCCTATTTCTTAATGATACTAATACTCCACCACTATTTTCCTCACACTATTACCCTATTAAATTATTGTAATATCGCATAATTACCCTATTATCCTATTAGGTAATCATTATCACCTTACCATCCTATTAACTTATTAAACCATTACCCGCACATTGTATTACTCTAAAACCCTAATAATATCATCATTTTATCCATATATTTTCTTTTAAATCGCCATTCTATTGCAAGATTACCCTATCACCCTATTTTACTGTAATGCTATTACCCGATAATACCATTACCTTATCACCCTATTACAACCATTACTTTATTACAATATTACCATATTACCTTATTATCCTAGTACCGTATTACCATATTACCCTGTTTACATTTTACACTCTAACACTAAAACCCTAAAACGATATTACCGTATGACATATGCCCTTACCCTTCAACCCTGTTACCCTAAAACCCTGAATCCTATTACCCTACGCCACTACTACACTTCGACTCTAACTACCGAAAACTCTAAAAACTGAAATTACTGTAACCTTAAGACACATAAAATCTTTTACTCTGAAAGGCTAAAACCCTATTAAAATATTACTCCAGCAACCTATTATCAAATTAAAAGATCACTATACTAATCCATAACCCTAAAATCCTATTACCCTATTACCCTATTACCATATTACACTACTAGTTTGCTAAATAAGTACTCTATTACACTAAAACTCTAAGGCACTATTAGCAAACATTTATAATCTATTCCCATTAGACTATATTGACCTCAAATGCATTAACCTGAAATCTTAAAATCTATTGACATATTATACTATTACCCTATTTTCATCTAACCCTTCTTATCCCAACGATATTACATACTATTAGCCTATTGACCTAGTATCCTCAAATCCTGAAAACCTTAAACCCTATTTTCCTATTAACACTATTACTACTACCACCGTAACACCCTACTACCCTATTAAATTATTATAATTTTGCATAAATACCCTGTTATCCTATTATTTAATCATCCTAATACTTTATCATCTTATTGACTTATTAAAATAATATCCTGAAATTCTATTACTCTGAAACCCTAAGACCTTGAAAGTTTGTCAGCATATTATCCCGATTTCCTATTAAATTATTATCCTATTACAATATAACCCTGTTATGACATTGTCCTGTCATGCTATTACAGTATAATCCGATTACCTTATAACCTTATTATCCTATTACTCTGTTACACTAAAACTCTAAGATACTATTACGGTATATTACAATATTACAACTATTACAATAAAACTTTATTACTCTGAAACGCTAAAATCCTATTAACGTCTTACTCCAGTACCCTATTATTCTCATAATATGAGACTCTACTGGCCTATAACCCTGAAACTCTAACCGCCTATTATCCTATTACATTATAACTTTGGCAAACAATTACAATATCACACTAAAACCTAAAGACGCTATTAACACTATAAGTATGTTATATTCAAATATTTTTGTCCTAAAACCCTGAACCATATTACCCTACGGCACTAAAACCCTTCTACTCTACTAACCTGAAACTCTGAAATCCTAAATCCCTGTTACCTTAAAAACCTACAGTTGTATTACCCTGAATAATTAAAATCCTATTAAAATATTATTCTAGTACCCTATTATACTATTGCCACGTGGTCTTATTACCCTTCTTTAATTAAACCTTTTGTTTCCCATTAGCCTATTAGGCTCATTTCCTAATTCCCTAAAGTCCTCAAAACATAAAGGCCTATTGCCCTATTACCATAATACCCTACAACATTACTATTCTACTCTATTACCATACTATCCTAAAATACTAAAACCCTATTGTCCTATTATTCTATTACTCTGTTAATCCCAATACTTGATGACACTAATACGCTACTACTACTACTACTACCCTAAAATCCTATAAGCCTACTTAATTATCATAATATTGCACCATTACCCAATTATCCTATTATACAATCATCCTATTACATTACCATCCTGTGAACTTATTGAAATAGTATTCTTAAGCCCTACAAACCTAAGCATCTATTACCATATTACCCTACAACCCTACAACCCTACAACCCTATTACTGTACTACCTTGAAACCCAACAATTCTATTTCCCTATAACCGAAACTCTGAAACGCTATTACCCTATTACACTATCAGTATACTACTTTTAAACCCTGAAGCAATCAACCCTGAACCCTATCACTCTAAAATTGTACTACCCTAATACTATATTACCCTACTCCTATACTACCCTACTACTCTACTACTCTAAGCCTCTTCAAATCTAAACCCCATTATCCGAAAAACCTAAAACAGTATTACCCTGAAACCCTATAATCCTATTAACATATTACTGAAGTACCCTATTATCCTATTACCGCATTTCCCTATTACCATATTATCCTACGACTATTCTACCCTGTCACACTATTAACATACCATATTAAAACCCTAAAACCCAAATATTCTGTTAACCTATTACTTACTGCACCGAAGACCCTATTACACTATTATAGTAAAACGCTATTAGGCTATTATACCAATATTTCTTTAAACTTAAACCCTGAAACCCTTAAAACCTTTACCCCATATACCTTAATACCCCGTTACTTAATTACTTTATTACTCTGAACCATGTTACCATGTTACCCTGCAATATTATAAACCTACTACTGTATTACCCTGAAACCCTTGAACCCAAGTGAAATATTTCCCTATTACCCTATTGACGTATTATCGTGTAAACATATTACAATATCAGAATAGTACTCTATTACACTGTTACCCTAAAACCCATAAACCCGAAAGCCCTGTCAAACTATTACCCTAAGATTTCGCCCCTATAACACTATTACTCTTCTGCCATAAAACCCTGAAATCCTAAAAACCAAAGCCACTATTATCAATAAATTATGCTTTTGCCCTAATACCTTGAAATTCTATTGACCTATTACCCTATCACCTGCTTACCTTTTTAAACTATTAATACATTATCTTATTACCTTGTTACCCTATTATCCTGATACATTATAATGATATAAAAATAAGTTCCTTGAATCCTAAACCCGTATAACCCTATTACCCTTTGTTCCTTAAACCCTAAGCCCCTAAAAATATAAAACACTATTTATATATTACTGCATTACCTTTATTACCCTATTACCTTTATTAGAATATATTTAACCCCTAAAACTCTAAAAAACGAAGAGAAATGCATCTATCAAAGGCAAAAAATTATGCGAAAATGATATTTTACAGGTTTCGAAAAAATCTAGCGAGGAATTTTGTTGGCTCAAGGCATGGATTTTTTCTACTTTGGATGTTAATAAAAATCAAATTTTTAATCTAAAAAATTAGAATTAACTTTATAACTATTACCAGTTACTACATCAATGCAAAAAAGTTGTTATAAAAAATAGTAAACTTACAGAAATCAAATTTGAAATGAATTAAAATTTGAACTTCTCTTTGATTTAATAGTTTACTTTTTGGTTTTTAATTTCAAAAACTCAAAAACTTCCGTAGTTCAACAAATATTATTAGGTTTTAAGACAAAGGAGGGGACAGTTTCGTGCAATCTATGAGCATATTTACTCAACTTCAGACAATGAAAAAATATTTTCAATTTTCAAAAAAAAGACCGATTTTATTTTTTCTAGATTGATTTTCTGAATCGATACAAGAAATTAAACTTTAAAAAAATGGTTTAGCTGTACCAGCTAAGCATTCAGCCAGATTCCTTCTTCTAAGAAAATATGGCTGTGTCAACTAAATTTCTAGCTCTTTTAGCTAAATTGGCCATCTAAAAATTATCTAGCTAATTTATCTTGATTCTTTCTCGATGAAAAATTTTCCTATTTCTATTTCTGTCGTTTTTTCATACAAATAGTCAATAACAGACAATCTGAATATTTCCCATCACTTTCCAAAGAATTCTTAATTGCTTAAATAAATGTAACTTATTTAGACAACTATTTATTCCCAGAAAATTAAAAAAATAATCGTATTTTCTGATTGAAATGTAATAGTTGGTCATTGTTTGGAGTAGTAATTTTTTTTAAAACATTATGTAATTATTTAAACAATCAATTATTCTAAATACACAAAATTTCTAAAAATCAAGTTGGAGATGTCCGATTTTTTCTCAAATAAGTATCCTATGCTACTTTTTGTTAAATAATTACATAATTTTCATCCGTTTTTTGTATTTTTTAACAAATCTCTATTTTTAAACAATTTTAATTTTCTCTATTAGTTTTTTTCGTTAACTTTAAAAAATGAAATAAAATAGATTAAATGAAATTATTTTTCTGAATGTATAGAGTTAGAAATAAAGTATTGACCATTTTTAATTGTTCGAACAAATAAAATTTGTTTCAGGAATTATTGTTTCAAAAATATTTTTAAATGCGTAATTTCTAAATTAAACACAATATCATATGATTTCGAGAAGTAGTAAATTCTGCTAAAGGTTTTACGTTATTGTTTATACAATTTTTTTTTAATTTCCTTCAAATTGATCGTTTACATGGTTTTTTTTTGCAAAATATTAAATAAATCATAAAAATCATCATAAAAGTAAAATTATAGAAGTGTATTACTGCATTCTTCATATTTTAAAAATATTTACCATTTGAGCGAGATCAAAAATTTCAAATGCTATTAATTTTTTTTATTTTATCAGAATCCTTTGCTCTCTGCAATTATGATCTTTAGACTATGTTCAAAAAATATATTTACACGAAAACATGTTTTTAACTCAAAATTCACAAAATGGCGGATTCCTAATTTGAATAAAAAATACCATTTCTACAATTGATAACAAAATCTTATCAAATTCTTGCAAGAGGCAGATTTATTTATGAGAAATCATGTGATGATAATTGAAATTAATTTTTTTTTTTAATTTTAAGAACGCTACCCAAATTCTTTTCAATCTCATTATTGTATTGTTACAAAGCATATGGTTGGAAGTTGATCTGAAAATTTTTAATAAATTAAAAATGGCACCTCATCACTATTTTCAAAACATACATAATTTTTACAAATTTGAACAAAAATATTAAATACATTTTTCGGAAATGTTGATGTTTTTGTTATTTTATTAGCTAACCACTCAAACTTAAAAAAAAGTTTTAGGAATCACGAAATCCTTTCCAAAAATCTATTTAATATTTTGTTTAAATTTGTACGAAATTATGTAAATCTTTGAAAATTATAATGAGGCACTATTATTACTTTAGTGAACATTTCTATATCTACGAAAAGCATAGAAAATACGAGTTTTTGAGTATTTTTTAAGGCACCATTTTGAATTTTCCAAAATTTTGACTTTCATGCATGACGAAATATATGTTTTTACAATTATGTAGCGTTTAAATTGACACCTGAAAATTTGTCACCGAGAAACAATAAATACTGAGTTTGAAAAAAAATTTTTGGTGGCCATCTTTAATTTTTTTTTAAATTTTTATGTTTATTTTCATCACGTGATTTCTAATAAATAAATATGCTTCTTGTGAGAATTTGACGAGATTTTTTTATTAATTTCAAATTGTAATTTTTGTTCAAATTTAGGGATCTAAAGATCATGATTATACAGAGCCAAAAAATTCTGACGAAATATTAAAAAATTAACTAAATTTCAAATTTTACGGTAATTCATTCACATTCACTAATTTAAATTATGATTTAAATTTCAGCACGTTCTCTAAATGGATTTAAATTATATTTCATTATAGCATTTCAAAATCTTTTATGAATATAAAACTGACATTCTGAAAGACACCAAAAATATATTATTATATATATTTACGAAAATATTTCTATGTGTTATATTTAATATTATTGATCCACATTTTTTATAGAAAACTGCGTAAACGAATAAAAATGGTTTAAATAATGAAATTACGTTTTTAGCAGAATTTACTACTCCCCAAAATCATTCAATATTAATGTTTGATTAAGGAAATTCGATTTTTAAACTGTTTTTGGAAAAATTATTATTTAAGCATATTATATTTGTATGAATTCTATTTTGTTTAATTTTTTTAAAGTTATCGAAAAAAACTGCTTGAGCAAAAAAAATTACCCATTTGAGAAAAAATTTGACATCTCTGACTCAACTTTTAGAAGTTTTGTAAATAAAAAATAATCGTTGTTTAAATGATTACATAATATTTTTTAATTTATTTACTGCTACGCTGATCAACTATTGTATTTCAATCAGAAAATAGGATTATTTTGTACATTTTTTGGGAATAAATAATTGTATAAATAAGTTACATTCATTAAAACAAACATTCTAGACTTTATGAGTGTTTTCATCAAAGATAACAATAAAATAATTTTTAAAAATAATTTTAGAATTATTTAAACAATACGTATTTGTTCAAGTATATATTTTACCTAAAAACATCAGGAAAAACATTTTATGTCACTAAATTTTCAAAAAATTCGAATATTTTTGAGTACTAATTTGTTTATCATGAATTCTCCTAGATAATTAAAGAAATGTAAGTCGTTAAAACCATTTTTTTGTACACATATTACATTTTTGCTATTTTTCGATAGCTTGAAATATTTTTATCTTCTAATTTTATTTGTATGAATAATCTTAAATGTTTAAACAAATTACAATTGTTTATGCAATTAAATATTATATAAAAAATAACTCGTTTATTCTCAAATTGCCTATTCATGATAATTAATTTTTTTAACTTTTAAAAAGCGTCAATAAACCGCAATATTACGTAAAATTCAAATTTGTCACTTATGGGGTTTTCTTCAGGGACCTGCACGAGTCGCTTAAAATTATGGAAACTGAAAATTTATGATTGATCCATATTCTTTGACGAATTTTAACCAATATAGTATCGCGTATAAATATTAGATTTACAAAAAAACTAAGTTTTCCATGTTAAATCAATGGGAAACATCATGGTCTTTCCGCCACCCCCAAATATTAACCTATTTTTCTTAAATTTGGAGATTATTTTTGGCATTTAAACAAAACTGTGGAATAAGAGCAGAAAAATTCGAAGACAAAAAATTCACTAAGAATAAATAAGAAT